>NC_063346.1:42126796-42138273 GCF_021869965.1 Rhincodon typus
TCCAGTGGTTACAAGTTTAGTCCGTCCAACATTTTCTTGTAAGCTAACAACCTTACTTCAGGTGTAATTCCAGTTAACATCTGTGAGCTACTTCCAATAAGGGAACTAATAAATGGATAAAAGGGAACCTCTATTATTCCAGGAAGGCATGAGACAAGATACCACATCAAA
The DNA here is from genome assembly GCF_021869965.1 of Rhincodon typus. Lineage (NCBI taxonomy): Eukaryota > Metazoa > Chordata > Chondrichthyes > Orectolobiformes > Rhincodontidae > Rhincodon > Rhincodon typus. The sequence goes on from NC_063346.1 coordinate 42,126,968, forward strand.
AGTTATTATGCGAAATCAGAACTTGTGGTGTAGGCATTAACTTATTAGTACGGATAAAGGTTCGGTCAGCTAACGGGAAACCATCTGCACCCTATAGGTCCTCCTCATAATGTTATATTTCAGTAGGATCACCTCAATCTTATAAACTTCAATGAGTATAGGCCCAGTTGCTCAAAATCTCCTCAAAAGGGGTTTTGTCTTATCCAGGATTCAGCCTAGTAAACAACCTCTGAACTGCTAATACACTTCTGTCCCTCCTTAAATAAGGTAACAAAAGCTGTGTGCACAATTTTCCATGCTGTTCAGTTGATGCCAGTGTCATAATTGTAATGGAGGAGCTTGGCTAGGGAAGCAGCAAGTCCTGGAGCACAAGTCTTCAGTACCATTGTTGGAATGTTTTCAGGGCCCATAGACTTTGCACTGTCCAGTACACCAACACAATCTCCAACATTGTGGTCCGGCATTCAGCCATTACAATCAAAGCTGGGGAGCAACCCTGATTCAGTGGAGAGTACAGGTGGATATGTTGGAGCACTAATGAGACCACACTTTAAATTTTTCTTTTCTTTTCTCTCGTGGGAGAATTTGCATATCCATAATCTAGTATCGATTGCCTGTCCCTAGTTAAAGTTGAGAAGGTGGTGGTGACATGCCATCTTGAATTGCTGCAGACCATGCGCTATCTGTAGTGGTTCACGCTGCTACCTTACGGCATCAGGGACCCTGGTTCAGCCTCTGATGACTGTCTGTGTGGAGTTCGCGCCTTCTCCCCGTGTCTGCGTGGGTTTCCTCCCTCAGTACAAAGATGTGCGGGTTTGGTGAATTGGCCATGCTAAATTCCCCATGGTGTCAGGGATGTGCAGATTAGGTCGGTTAGCTATGATAAAAACTCCATGCAAGGTTATGAGGTTGGGATGGGGGTGGATGGTGGGAGCAGTACCAGGCAAGCTAAAATTGATGTGTCAACCTGGTGAAGCTGCCAAACAGAACTACTTGATTCGATTTGATTTATTATTATTGTCACATGTACCTAGGTACAGTGAAAAGTTTTTTGTTTTGCATGCAGTACAGGCAGATCATACCATACAAAGGTCATGGGGTGATTGAACAGAGCAAGGAATGTAAAGTTACGGCTACAAAGAAGATGCACAAGCAAGATCAACATTAGATTTGAAGTTTGAGAGGTCCATTCAGAAGTCTAATAACAGCAGGGAAGAAGCTGTTCTTGAACCTGTTGGTACATGTGTTTAAACTTTTGTATCTTCTGCCTGACGGAAGAGTTTGGGTAGAGATTATAACCAGGGTGGGAGGGGTGTTTTGATGTTGGCTCTCTTTCCGAGGCAGTGGGAAGTGCAGATGGAATCGATGTATGGAAGGTTGGCTTGCGTGATGCATTGGACAGACCAGTTACCATACCAAGCCGTGATGCATCCAGAGAGAATGCTTTCTTTGGTATATCTGTAAAAATTGGTGAGGGTCTTTATGGATGTGTGTAAGCAGCAAGTGATGGACAGAGCTAAGCGAATCAACCAATGAATCCGATCTGAGCTCTGCAGTCCTGCTGTGAATGGTGGTGGACAATTAAACAACTCACTGGAGGTGGACGGTCCAAAAATGTCCCCATCCTCAATGATGGAAGTGCTCAACACATCTTTGCAAAAGATAAGGCTGACGCATTCCCAGCAATCTTTAGCCAGAAGTGCCGAATGGATGACCTATCTCTCCCTGCTCCAGTGATCCCCAGCATTACAGATGTCAGTTTTCAGCTAATTCGATTCACTCCATTTGTTACCAAGAAATGGTTGGAGGCACTGGACGGGCTATGGGCCCTGACCACGTTTTCTAATTTGACGGGGCCTATCTAGAGTAGGGAATTTCGGAAGACCTACAACCAATGTATTCATTACCTATGCAGCAACTTTTTAAGATCTAAGATGCAGGCCATCGGGACCAAGAGCCCTGTCAGCTGTAGTCACAATTTTATTCCAATTATATTTTGTTTCATAATTGCCTCTTGATCTTCTATTATTCTTGGGATGCTTTTCATCTTTATTCTGAAGATGGATACAAAATACATTCTCAAAATTGCATCAGTTTCATTATTTCCGATTAATTCTTTAGTCTTGCCATGTAAGAGACCATTTCTCACTTTAGTTACCAGTTCCTTCTCGTATACTTACAGAAGTTTTCATATTTTGTGCTATGCAATTTCTTCTTTTGTTTTAGTCATCTTTTACTGGTTTCTGAAACTTCCCAATCTTCTGGCCTATCACTAATCATTGCAGAACTTCAACTTGGTATCATCCTTAACTTTCATTAAGTTAGCTATTAATGATACATCCAGTATATCTTTGCTCATAGTTATGAAATATCACCTTCAATGTGTATCACTGCTTCTCTATCATCTTCCTGCCCTTGTAACAGTTTTTATTGAAGACTAAGACACTGGTTATGGATCCCACCACATTTTGCCTTCTCAATCTAAAATGTGATGTGACTCAATCTAAAATGTGATGTGACGAACAGGTGAGGATGGTACTGATCAAATGCATCACTGACAGATAGGCTAGCAGAATGGGCAGACAAATATCTAGTGCATGTTTCAGAGATAGTAGGAACTGCAGATGCTGGAGAATCTGAAATAACAAGGTTTAGAGCTGGATGAACACAGCAGGCCAAGCAGCATCAGAGGAGCAGGAAAGCTGACTTTTCGGACCTAGACCCTTTTTCAGAACCGAAATGACAGCTTTCCTACTCCTCTGATGCTGCTTGGCCTGCTGTGTTCATCCAACTCTACACCTTGTTATCTCAAGTACATGTTGATCTTTTACGTGATATACATTGTTCTTTCTATTCCTTCTGTCAATCTAAAATAAATGGCACAGTTCAGAAAATATGTACAGGGTGAGAGCTGGGAGTTGAGGGGGTTGTTGTGTATAGATCTTTGAAGCTGGACAGACATGTTGAGAGTTGAGTTAGGACAGGAAAGTTTGGGAGCAGTAGGCCTTTTGACCCATCGAGTGTGTTCAATTAGTCAATGCGATCATGGCTGGTCTGATAATCCTCCACTCCACTTTCCTGCCTTATCCCCATACCCCTTGATTCCTTCAAGGCTGAGATAAATTTTTAATCAGGAAGATCTGACCTTGCAGTAAAGAATTCCACAGATTGGTGACATTCTGAGAAAAAGCATGTGAAATGTTGCTGAGCTTGCTTTCCTTGGAGCAGGCAGACTTGATAAAGGTGTACTGGATGACAGCAGGCTTAGTTATGAGAGGAAAAAAAAGTATTTTTTTCTCACAAGCTGTTGGTGCAAGGACAAGGTGACACAAATTTAAAATTCTGGGAAAGGGACATGGGATGATTTGAAGAAGAGTTGCTTTACCCAGCAAGCGTTCATGACTCGCCTGCAAAAATTGGGGAAGCAGAGGTGATGAATGATTACTCCAGAAAATTGGGTAAACACATGAAGAAAATGAGCTTTAAAGTTGCAAGGATAGAACAGTGAAATGGAAATGACTGGATTGCTGACATAAACTTGATGTGTTGAATGGCCTGCTGTTCTGTGAAGACTCTGATAATTTCAGTAGATTTATGGACACAAATGAAATTAGGAGGTATGGTGGCGGGAAGGCTGGTGTTGGGGTAGAAAATTATATGTGATCTTATTGAATGATGGACCAGGGTTAATCTGCAAAAGGGCCTCATCCCTGTTTGTGGGGTTGTTATCACCTTGTCGCCTATTACATTTTTCTTTTTGACCTAAAGTCGTTCATGTTTACCATCACTCCCACATAAAATTATTGCTTGGTACGACAGAACTTGAATATTACTAGAATGAGGAGCAATGCAGTTTTTTTTATTTGTCTTGCACTCATTAGGTCAGACCCAATAGTATGAAACTTCAAAGAGAACATTTTGTAGTATCTGAGACAATATCAGTGCAGTTGAAAATGAACACTAGCACAACATTGGATGTGATGCATTCTTGGAAAAATTCTATTGATAATTCGTCTGCTCTTAACTGAGCTGAGAGTTAACTATTTCTTAATACCCTGACTTGGATTTTGTGGTTTCTCGGTCTCGGGTATACAAGGTTAGGGGCGAACTGAACGCTAGTATATTCCTCGTGGTATGCCTCAGCCAGTCAGCACCTTGCTCCTTCGGTGATGTAAAAATAGTTTTTGGAGCTTATCAAGGGGTTTCTCTTTTTTTAAAAAAAAACAAGATCTGAGAAATAGTCCAGAGCAGCAACCTGATCCACACATGTTAAGAGAGCAGATGACTGGATACCCGCAGGTTTTAATGGAAAGATATTTATGTTTTGTGTTTACGACAGGTAGGGGAAACAACTAAGACTGTTAACTTTGTTTTCAATTCAGAAGAATCCAGAATGAACAAGTTTTTGTTTAAAAATTAAGTTCTGAAGCATGCTTTTCAATTTAAAAGATGCCAGTGTTAAGTTTATAGTCCACTTTAGTCTCTCTGCTGTAAAATGATCATGGAGTAAATAGAAGTTTAGTTTGTGAAACTTATAAACAAGAAGAGATCAGTTAGAAGTGTGCTGGCTGTGGAAACTGAGGAACTTTTCCACAAATCTGGAAGCCAAAATTTTAATGTCAGGACATTTGGAAAAGATGTGGCAAATGATCTCCATAATCCAAGACCAAGAAACCGTTAAGAATTGGTAAAATAGTTCCACAAATAGTTGAGATGTAGAATCCAGTTTTCGTGGACTCGAGTCTCTTTAATAAATGGCGTCAGAAAATGGCTGTTTTGAGATCGTTCGAACTGTCGTTTATATTTCGATGGATTTTTTCCATTTTTAATTTCTTTTATGTAACAAACTTCTGTTTTGTAATTAACTTCTGTTTTGTTAAATAAAACTTGCAGCCTTGTATGAATATGTCTTGGTGACTCACAACCATGTAACAAATGTAACAAAAAAGCCAGATTTAATTCTACGATCTGACCTGGCCAATAGTACCATCAGCCAGGATCATGACGTATGCAGTTTAAAAATCCTAGATGTTTACAGCACAGGAGGCCATTCGACCCATCACCTCAGCACTTGTCAAGTAAGATCTGATTACACTAATCCCACTTTCCAGCTCTTCACTCAACCGCTTTTTCAGACAAAGTTCCAGGCTCCTCCAACTTCTGGGTGAAAATGTTTCTTCTTAACTCTCCTCTCGGCTTCTACCTCTCAACTTATTGACTCCTCAACTAATGGAAAATTCCTATCTATCCTATTTGTACCCCATATAATTTTACACCCCTATACCAGGTAGCCTCTTAACTTTCATTGCTCCAAGGAAACCAACACATGCTTATCCAATCTTACCTCAAGCTCACACCTCCAGCCCAGGCAACAATCTGGTAAGTCTTCTCTGCACTCTCTCTAGTGTGCATCACATCCTTACCATAGTGTGGTGACCAGAACAGCATACAGTTTTCCAATTGTGGCCTAACTGGCATTTTCTACTATTCTGACTCAACCTCCTTGCTCTTAAATCTGTCTCTTGGGTAATAAAGACAAATATTCCAGATGGCTTCTTAACCACCTTATTCATCTGACCTGCTACTTTCAGGAAATCTATGGATATTACTATGATCTCATGGCCCTAATTGTTACGGGGGAGTTGTCCAGATGATGGTTGTATGTAATTGTTGCAGTTATTTTTTTGTTTGAACACTAAAGTAATAGTTTATTTGCATCAGAATTGAAAATAAATAAGATAAAAACACTCTTACCCCTTTATTAAAGTCAGAGATTTTTAAACACTGTAGAAATGACCCATGCAAAATCAATACACTCTGGTACAGCTTGCAAACATTATTGCAATTCCACAAAAAGACAGTATCCACTTCTAGCAAGCCCCACCTCTGCTACTTTCTGAGTGACCGAGATAGAGATAGAGATAGAGAGAGAGAGTTTCCTGTTTGTTTTTAATGCTTTGAGGTTCAAGTGATTATAAGTTCAACTCATCAGCTCGAACTGTAAATAATTTGCTTCTAGTGTTATACTGTCATTCCCACAGCTTCAATTCCTTTCTCTTTGTTTCTTTTAAACTTCTAAAAATTTAAGTTCCCTTCTGCTCAACTGACTGAGTATCCCCACACTTCAGTCTCAGCCTAATAACGTCTTTTATTCTAAAATAATTTAGATACTTTAGACTCTTTTCTTAGTATGTGTTACTCTTTTTTTAAAAAAAAAGAAAAAATTTTTATTGAAAACATCTCATCACTTTCGAGCTGAGTACATGCTTCTCTCACATTGGCCTCCCAGCACAGTCTGAAGGAGTCAGGGAAGTCTTCTCCCTCAGCCCTCTGGATAGTTCCATAAGAACTCTGGGTAACTTCCTTATTTGGGATTATGGGCAATGTAGTTTTTATTCAAAAGCCAACTGCCAACTTTAAATACTCGGATCCACATGTCTAATCCAGAGCTCCAAGACCCAAACTTGTAACAAACAACACCAAAATACTCGGGTTCATTTCAATATGCACACCAAGATCCCTTTGCTCTTCAGAACACTCCAGGCTCCTGCCGTTGGTAGTCTAATCCCTTGCCTTGTTTGCTCTCACCGAGTGCATTATCTCTCACTTTTCCGAGTTGAATTCCATTTGCTGCTACTCTGTCCGGCTGACCAATCCATTGATATCCTACACAATTTACAACTACCTTCATCACTATTTTCCACCCCTTCCAATTTTACATGTCTTCCCAGAACTTTGAGGATCATGCCCCTGACGTTTTGAAGACTATATTATTAAAGTACAGCACAGACTGCAAGGGTCCCAGCATCAACCCCTGCAGAACCCCGATGTAAACAGACTTTGAGTCACAGGAACATCCCTGTACAGTCACCTCCTGTTTCCTGCCTGTCGGCCGTTTTTGGACACAGCATGTAACTAGCCGGGGATTTCGTAGGCTCTTTTTTTCCTGACCATTCTGCCATGAGGGACCTTGTCAAAAGCCTTGCTAAAGTCCATCAAATGCCTTGACAAATCGATCTGCCTATCCCAGGCTGATCCCTGTCTCTCGAAGTGCAGTTATGTTCAGTCCCTCAGTTCTTTCTGACAACCTCCCCAACGCTGATGTTACACTTACTGGACTATAATTTCCTTGTCTATCCTTCCCTCTCCTTTTTAAACAATGGGCAATTTAGCAATCCTCATGTGCTCTGGCACCTAATCTATGGCCTGAAAGGATTTGAAAATTACTATGAGGCCCCCTAAAATCTGCTCCCTTGCCTTAAGTAACAGTTTGGGATACATCTCATCTAGGCCTGTGGGCTTATTGACTTGTAAGGCTGCTAAACCTGGTATCTGAATATTTCACAATACTCCATCCTGATGTCCTTACCTATATTGTCATTTTTCATGGTGAAGATGGATGCACAAAATTCGTTGAGGACTGTGCTCACGTCTTCCAGGCTTCCACACAAGTAATCTCTGTGGTCTGAATTAGTCTCTGTTCTCTCTAGTTATTTTCTTGCTGTTCTTTCAGTTTGAAACGTCTGAATGATTTTTCTTTTATTCTTTCTCATGCAGTCTATTAGCTTTACTAAATTTCTCCCCTGAGTTTTCTTTTACCCGCCTCCCCTTGAGGGATTCTGCCAAATTATCTGCAAGTAGAAAATCCAGGTCCATTTAGGCCAAATCTTATCCTTCTAAATTGACTTTTTCCCAGTTAGAGTTTTATTCCCAACTGATCCTTGTCCTTTTCTATAACTATCCAAAATCTAACTGAGTTATAGTCACGATCTTGAAATACTCTTGCCTTTCCACCTGCTTGGGCTCATTTCCGAATGTTAGGTCCAGAACTGTCCCTCCCTTGTTGAGCTTTCTAAGTGCTGGCGAAGAAAATCGCCCTCCATGTAATTTAAGAATTTTACTCCTTCCCTCCCTAACTTGCACATTAAAACTATTCCAGTTAAAATTCTCTACTATTACTGCCTTATTATTCTTACACCCTCTGAAATTTGGCTATAAATTTGATACTCTGTCTCTCCCTGACTGTTTGGAAGCCTGTACACACATCCAACGACATGTTTTCCCCTCTTGTGTATATAAAACTGTAGCCTTTGAAGTTTGATTTTTTTTTCTTTGCGTATCCGTCTTGATAAGGGCAAAATGAAAAGCTTCGATCACAATGTTTTTTTTGGCAAAACTTGTGTTTCAAGTTCTTTTCCTTGCATCAGTTCCATCATGACCAACTTTACGTCAAGGAACTACCAGCATAATTTGCATTCCTTTAAATCATGTTTTGAAATCTGTTCCCCTGCCTTTGCCTCATCATTGAATGCTATGCTTTCAGCTGCCTACCGCCCATGCTATAAAACTCCTTCTCTCAGCCTTCTCTACAAGGCTGTCTCTCACTATCCTCCACAAAACCCAACTCTTCAATTAAACTCTTGATCATCGCACCTAATATTCTCTGTGACATGGAATGCATTTTTGTTTGATTTTGCCTCTGTGAAACATCTTTAGGATACAGATTTCAGGATAATATGTAAATACGTTTTCACCTCAAAATCCATTGTACATAGTTGCCATGACTCGTGTTTGTTAACCACACAAAGAACTCGTATAACATGTTATAGACTCTATCCTCCTTTTCTCGCTTATGTTTCTTGTCTCTCTTGTCTGCTTCCCATTGTTCTGTCAAGCACAAATGTCTTTTGCTCAATCTCTTTGCTCTGTTTATTAGTTCTCTGTCAGAACTGGCTATTTTCAATTTTTCTCCTAATTCCTTGCGTAAAGTATAGAATTTTTGTGTTTCCTCCTTGCTAGATGGGTGAGTGGGCCTTGTAATTGTCTACAGATATAGTCCTTGTAATCTGCTCTGTGGTTACCTTTATATATTGTTAGCATTTAATATCATCTTAGAAATCTGAAGCAAAGCCTATTTTGAAAATGATCACAAGCATTTTAGGTATGAAATGATCAATTCTAAAAGGCTTAAGTGGCATGTATAACAAGCGAGCTTCTTTTTCTTGCATCTGTTTCAAATATTCACAAAAACAATGTAGTCTATCCATCTTCTATCCAACTCCTACTCTCTCCCTATTTATTTCAGAACCGCCTTCCCCTCCCCCTTTTCTGATGAAGGGTCTAGGCCCGAAACGTCAGCCTCTCTGCTCCTATGATGCTGCTTGGCCTGCTGTCTTCATCCAGCTCTGCACCTTGATGTCTCGGATTCTCCAGCATCTGCAGTTCCTATTATCTCTGATTCAATTTTAACCCCACTGCGAAGCCTCTTCTAAGGATGCCTAGCCTGAAGAAGTTACCCTCCTCCCTCCGGACAAACCTCAAGGGATCTCTCTCCCACTGCAACTCTCTCGTACCTGTTTGTTTCCTCTCCACCTATCCTCTCCTCTATCCATCTTCTATCCACCTCCCACTCTCTCCCTATTTATTTCAGAACCCTCTTCCCCTCCCCCTTTTCTGATGAAGGGTCTAGGCCCAAAACGTTAGCCTCTCTGCTCCTATGATGCTGCTTGGCCTGCTGTGTTCATCCAGCCCTGCACCTTGATGTCTTAGAAACTGTTACTTTTTTTTGGAAGAGTTCTTTGTGTCCTTGTGTCTATTTTTACCCTGTTCCCTCATCTCTGCATAAATCAGCCTCTTCTATTCCACGGAGAAACCATTTTTATATTTCTCCTTGTTACTGCTATTTCTAGTACCTCAGTTTTGCCCTTTGGTTTTAGCTCTTTATGCAGCTAGTTCAGTCTCTGATCAGTTTTAGCCTGCTGCTGCCTGATTTTCTTCTTGTAGCACTTGTTGCCTCCTTTCGTATATGCTGTTGCCGAATTCTGTCAATCAGAACCCCAACTGAGGATAGCAAATGGCTGCAAGATGAAGAAGCAAGGAATTGGAAAATGGACAGCACAAAACGAAGGACACGAGGGTCATGGTTAGGTTGAATAGCCAAGGTCTTTCCCCTCGGATGGGGGATTCCAAACCTAGAGACCATAGGTTTAAGGTGAGAGAGGAATGACTTAAAAGAGACACAAGGGGCAAGGTTTTCATGCACAGGGTGGTGCATGTATGGAATGAGCTGCCAGAGGAAGTGCTGGAGGCTGGTACAATTACAACATTTTAAAACACATCTGGCTGGGTATATGAATAGGAAGGGTTTAGAGGATATGGGCCAAATGCTGCCCAATGGGACTAGATTAATTTAGGATATCTGTTCGGCATGGACGAGTTAGACCGAAGGGTCTGCTCCATGCTGTACAGGTCTATGACTCTATCTAAGTACAGCAGTAGGTGTACAAAATAAAATGTTGAAAGTACATAAAACTTGTATGTAAAAGGACTAAGAAGGATAAAGTGAGAGATAATAACACAAATGGATTTTTAAAAAAACTTAAGTTCCAGTATAGATTAGGAGGTTGCAAGTTCAACTCCTTATTTTAATTGACATCCCAGATTCAGTTATAGTTGATGGGTAGGTTGACAGGGACAATAAAGAGGTACAGAGACTCAAAACATGACTTTATCAAGGAGAGGGATTGTTCATCTGATGTTCTTTTTATCCCCCAACACTATCCATTAACTAAAAACCGAAAGAACTGCAGATGCTATAAATCAGGAACAAAAACAAAGTTGCTGGAAAAGCTCAGCAGGTCTTGTAGTATCTGTGAAGGAAAGGGGTCATTGGACCCAAAACGTTAACTCTGTTTTTTCCTTCACAGATGCTGCCAGACCTGCTGAGCTTTTCCAGCAACTGTGTTTTTGTTCCTATCCATTAACTGTTCCTTATGAGTGCAATATGTAGGTATCTGGTGAAAACAGCTCAGATAGTTATGGCATTCAAAAATGAATTAATCTGCCAACATTTATTGCAAGTAACTTCAACCTTGACATGATGGAAAGTGGATTCAACTAAATTCTTTATTTGAAATTGATGGAAAGGCAAATTAGATGTGATATATAATGGGCATTCAGTTGGATGCAAATGTTTCTGTCTATTCATTCAATTAAGACAATGCACGAAAATGTCTGTAGGGCTGTTGGCAGTATTGCTACAGTACTTCAGCAAGAGAAGAGGAAGAAAAAATGCGATGCTCCCAAAAAACACCACAAAACCAGATGGCTTTGATCGGACATCAAAACAGGGGAGAGAGCTGGCCAAGGAATCCTCCAATATTAACTGTGAAACCATGAAGTCTCATGGCATCAGGTCAAACTTCAGGCAAGGAAACCTGGTGTTTACCGCATATTGCACCCTTCCCCTCAGCTGATGTTCAACATGGAGGAGTATTGATACAGCATTTTGACGATGCACTGAGGGT
>NC_063346.1:42138773-42150794 GCF_021869965.1 Rhincodon typus
CGGACTCTCCAGCATCTGCAGTTCCTACTATCTTTGTTTAAAGAATTAGATTTAGAGACCCCTCAGAAAGCAGGAAAGAGGGAAACAAATTCTGGAGAGGGAATTGTTGAGATTCAAGCCTTGGGAGCTCAAGATACATCCACCAATTTAACTCAGGGAGAAGCAAACATCAGACTTGGAGGAGCACAGAGAGCTCAAGGGCTGTTTGGATTGGAAGAGAATGAGAGAAGCTAAGGATCGATTAAAGGTTAATATAGGCATGGGTGAGGCTATAAGAGATACAAATACAGGAATGAGAATTTTAAACTTGAGGGAGCTGTAGATCAGCAAGCACATAGGTTATGAGTGTGTGTTAGAATATGTGCCCAGAGTTTTGGATGAAATTTTAAGGACATGAATGAGGCTTTCAGAGCTGAGGCAGACCAGAGTTAGATGAGGTTTAGGTGGTTAGAAATAAACAGTCTCCATGACAGTGTGGAAATGTGGTCAAAGTTCACCTCAGGCCAGATGTAACACCACGTTACTAGCAACAGGAATTGATTTCCTAATTTTACAGGAGAAAGCTTCATTTGTGTTCATGATTTGTCTTAACATTTCTCTAAAAAGAATTTGTTTTTGTTTTCTAAAATGCATTTATTTGTGCAGCAATTTGAGGTCACTTACTTCCCAAACTCACCTCACTGGGATATCCAGGCATTCATCATTTTGAGACAGTAAGTATTTGCATATAGTGTAAACAGTCTGGTTTTGGAGGAACTTGTTCAGAACTGGTTCCTGCTAAAGGTATTCCATTTTTCATGCATTACTTTTGACCCCATATTTTTAATGAGAGCCCATACTGAACTGAAAGAAAGGATATTTTCTAAACTACCTGTACAGAGATGCCATTGCAGACCGCTTGAGCAAGTGTGATTTTAACCTGGGCCTCCTGGCTCAGAGGCAGTGACACAACCAATGCAGCACAACAGCCCCTCTGACTGAGCAAATACTGCTTACCACAAAATTCATAACAAATGGATCTGATCATGAGGTGGCCATTAGCTCCACTACCAACCAGTTGTGATGTCAGGCCAGTGTCGTGGAACACTTGTTTTCGGAGACCGAACTGCTCTTCACTATCATCCTAAAGGACATTGTTAATCCGCCACATAAACAGAAATGGTTGGAGAAACTCAGCAGGTCTAATAACATCTGTGGAGAGAGAGCAGAGTCAACGTTGTGAATCCAGTGACCCATCTTCAAAACATCATGTGCCAACATGCTGTGGGCTCCAGGGGAGTATTTGTTGCTAATGAACAAATGTTTATGATAGCTCCTCTAATATAAGATCAAGACATGGCTAATATAGGACTGAAAGATTCAACAGATATCTATTATAGGTTCTATCTACATATATTACAGTCACAGGGACTTTCATGCCTGGGAAAGTACTAAATGGTTTGGCTACAAACAGCAGCATACATCCATGCAGTTAAGACAGAGATTGTGACTTTTAAAGCTGCAGGTCATGAACTCTGATATAATGATAACATCATGGGTATGTCTTTTAAGCAGTCTCATAAAGCATGAAACATAACACATCATAGGGACAAGTTGGAGTCATTCAAGTCCTCAATTCTGTAGAAGCATTTAATGAGATTTTCTTTGATCTGTAGATTACCACTGTGTATCCACCATGATATCCCCAAATACCAAGAGAATCTCTCTCTTATATTTTAGAAAATTTTAATTGATCCCCAACTAACCAGTGTTTGACTTCTACCATTGACTTCCTGGCATTACCCTAAATTGGTGGACAACAATTTCGGTGTTTTCACTCTGTTTTGTTCTGGATGTCCTGTTAGAGGAAATAGTTCCTCTCTCTCTCTGTCCTACCAAATTCTTCAATCGCCTTAAACATCTCAGTTAGTGACATGAAACCTCCGAAATATAATTGCTCTATTTCCTGGCGCATCGATGTGTGCCACATTTCCATATGTTCTAGGTTACAATACCATGGAGCACTTGTTCAAAATGTTTGCCTTAGCCTTTGAATAGCAATGTAAGGTTTAGTTCCTTCAGATTATTTAAACCTACATTTCATCCACAATTTGTCTTTCATGAGTACGGCTAGAATAATGAGCCCCTTTGGGCAAGGCATTGAGAAAATTTGGTGTGCTAGATATGGAATTATTTAAACTGAAATGATGCTATATTTTATTCATGCGTCAAATGATCACAACTGAACAAATACCATCTTTACTCTGAATTAGACAGCAGGTTTGCTAGAGCATGATATTCTTTTGGCTGACCATATAAAAGACCTCATACATTTAGTTGAGCATTTACAGTGCATTTGTTGATTGATGACCTTCAGCCTGCAGTTATATTGCAAGTAGTGTCAGGCCTTGCTTTTATAGTACTATGATCTGGCAGTACCCAGGTACGCTAATGACTCTGTATCCAGGCAAAAAGAGCCCTGTTCATGCTGCTTGGTAAAGATCATGAGATGGAAGCGTCATCTTCAGCAGCAACAGAAATTGAAGACAATGAATTGACACAAAAATAGAAATTGTTGGAGAAACTCAGCAGGTCTGGCAGCATCTGTGGAGAGAAAACAGAGTTAACTTTGTGATTCCAGTGACCCTTTATCAGAATTGAACTAACAGTCTGTTTCACATTACAACCAATTCTTACTCATAAAGGAAATCTGGTGATATGAGAAATGGTTATGCATGATTCCAATGAAGTTTGGAACAAGAAAGTCATTGAGCTCATCAAAGTAATTGGATCCAAGTCCCATAAACTGTCATTAGTTTTTACTGCCAGAATCACTGTACTTTTCTAATTTACCTCAAAGATAGGAGTAGGCCATTCTGCCACTTGATCCTATTCTTCCATTCAATTCAGTGATAGCTGATCTGTACCTTAAATCCATTTCCCTGCCTTAATTCCTTATACTGACCTGTTGCAGGAAGGATAATGCAACAATGCTGTTAACTCTCAATTCCCTTTCTGAGTATCAACCCACCTGCCTCCTGCTTTCTGTGGACTCTGCACCAACTTCTTTCTTCTTGCATGCCTATTAACCCTTGAGAGGGATAATGTTTTTCTTCTGATCTATAATTTTCTTTGAGATTTGTGATTATTTCATTGTCTAAGGTACATAGTTTCCTTATTTTAAACTTAAATCACCTTTTCGTTATTTTAATATCAATGTCTTCTTCCAGTGAAGTAAGTTTACTGCTTTAAGCAACAAAACAGGAAGTGCTGGAGAAACTAAACAGGTCTAGAAACATTTGTAAAGAGAGGAATAAAGTTAATATTGATACTTGCCATTTCAATGAGCCACATGTTCCCATGCTAACTTTTCTGCCCTGGACCTGCTACAGAATTCAAACAAACTTCAATGCAATTTGGAGGAACAGCCTCACAGTTGCCACTTCAGCACCTTACAGCCCCTAGGACTCAACATTGAGTTCAACAATGTCAGAGCACAATCTCCGTCCTTCACTTTGATTACGATCAACAGCCCCTACCTGCCATGACCATCATTGATGCGTCTTGCTTGTGTGACACTGGCTTTGTTTTAAGCGAAGCAGACCCAATTTCTCTGTCATGCATCTACCATTCACACCTTTTTTACATCCCTATCCCTCCTTTACCACTACGAGCTTTCCCTTTGTCTTTTGCTGTGGGCACCCTCATCATCTTCTCCAGGACTTTCTGTTTTTATTTCAGATTTTTAGCATGCGCAATACTTTACTTTCATTTTACTATTTTAAATTTATTTTCGTAATTCATTCCCCAAGGACCTGAAATTAACTCGGTCATTCCCTTTCGAATAGATCAACATTCTTTGTCAGATATGGTAACAAATCTGCACAGTAACTCCAGGGCTGACCTCAACATTGATCTATATAATGTTAGTCAATGCATGTACAGACCTTTGCTCACAGATATCTGAATGCTGCTGAAATTTTAAATTGTAATAACAGTGTGAACTGTCCTGTCAAACCCACTCACTGTCATTAAGATGTTTCCAGTTGCTGTCAACAGCTGTACAGCCAAGGTGCACATGAATGGGAGACAGGGACCAACAACATAGAGGTGTTCAATTAAGTAGATCTGAGGTCTGTATCCCATCTAGCACTAGTCTTGCATATTTTCCAACCAATTTCTTGTCTGGGAAGAAATCATCTCTCACAAATTGTACGGAAGCATTAATAAGGCTGTGCAGACATGTTTAAACTGGGCTCAAACACAACGTTCTAGCTGTGTTTTTTTTAATATATCAGGCTCATATCTTTTTCTGTAAGGGGACCTGTATGTGTGATGAAGCCCTCACAATAACAGAGGCTTTTAATATTAAACTTTTTTTTAATAATTGCCTTTTTATTGCAATTTTAATCAGTTTTTTCTTCTGCTATCACAGAGGTGTTATTGTAAAGGTTCTTAGTCTTTTCTGATGCCACCGACCCTCCAAATAATTTATTTTTCTGCTATGTTGCTTATGTTGTATAAGGAAATGGGTGAAGACATAATGTTGAAGTAGTATGAGCTCCACCAATCTGATGATACCTCAGATTCTTTGGAGTTGAGTTCTGCACTAGACTTTGTCAGAATGTATTCTGTACAGACCCTGAGAACACGGTAATTAAGCAAGGGAGTGAAAAGTTATTAGAGGTAGGTGGAAATATAGAGTAGTCAGATCAGCCATGATCTTACTGAATGGTAGAGCAGACTTGAGGGGTTGAGTGGCCTACTTCTACTCTTACTTCATGCATTCCTTTGTCTGACTAGTACTGTAAACTGTAGTGATTGCTATCAAGAACAAACCCATCTTGTTAAATAAGGGAAATGCCTCTTCTATTAACTTGGAAGTCATGCATCCTTTACCAATAATAACTTAACCCTAACCCTGACTGTGCAGCAGGCTTTAGATATGTTGTACACAAAGATGGACTTACCTCAAAGGGGAAGGCAATGGCCGAGTGGTATTATCACTGAGCTGTTAATTCAGAGACCCAAACAATGTTCTTGGGGCCCTGGTTCAAAGGCTGCCACAGCAGATGGTAGAACTTGAATTCAATAAAATAAAATCTGGAATTAAGAGTGTAATGAATCCATTGCCAATTGTCAGAAAAACCCACCAAGTTCACTAATGTCCTTTAGGGAAAGAAACTTTCTGGTCTGGCCTACATGTGATTCCAGATTCACAGCAATGTGGTTGATTCTTAACTGCCCTCTGGGCAATTAGGGATGGGCAATAAATGCTGGCCTAGCCAATGGTGCCCTCCTCCTATGAATGAATAAAAAAAACACCCTTATTCAGTGGTACATATTGACAGAGGTGACAAAATACCATGATGAGCCAGCAGTAGCAATTAGGGCAAATACCACAGCCGGCATTCCAACTTCTCTTAGTGATCAGATGTTTGACCACATTTGATGTACATATTCATTTTCAATCCAGTGTGGTCTAAACCGAATTCGCAAACCCACACAACATTGGAGAAAAAGTTTCCATCCATGAATGTTGAAGCCAACACATTCAGGGTGGTATCTTATTGGGTTCTGAAAAATGTGGGCTATGATGAGACTTGTGGTAGAATTGCACGAGAATTCCTAGAACTTTATCTTGGTGTCATGAGTAACTCGGGCTATTTTTTATGCTTTTGACAAACAGTGAGGGGAGTTTCACACAAGGCACCGCCGAGTTTCCAATTAAAGGGGAATATTGCTTGTTAAATGCCTTGTCAATAGCCCAACTCACTTCATTAATATCTTACCAGACGAGCCAAGAGAACTAGGCATCAAGAAAACTTATATTGGTCTATAACCCTAACCATTCACTGAATTGCTGTGCATGCTGTGGTCAGGGCTGTAGGATAGGAGGCAATAGGTCCTGTTTCTCAGCTTGGAGCCGCCTGGAGAGGAGATCTCTGCAGTTTTGTCCTGACAAAGTGTGCTGCAGCATCCTGGTGTGCTGCTTTCTGCACAATTGGAGCAAGCTATGAGGTGATGTGATGGATGCTGAGGAGCCTGGGGAGCAGACGCGGTCATCTGAGGTGAAGGATGAGGACATTGAGCTGGATGTTTGCCTTTACATGATGCTCGCCTACAGAACAAAGACAAAACGCAGGTGATCACTGGGCATTGGGCAAAGAGTTTTGACAACTCAAAGACGATGTTTACATTTGGGATGTATCTAAAGACTGGTTACAGTTTGTGTCCTGGTGGTTAAACCATAACTGTGGTGAGAGAATAGGATTGTATGTGTGAGGGAGCATTAGCCATACTGGCCACATTCCATGGACAGTGTGATTTTGTGGGTGTTGTGCCATGACTACCAGCAACGAACAATGCCAGATTTACAACACATGTTCTGGGAGCACAGCAGCTGACAAGGTGATGTGAGCGCAAGGATTGCACCAATGCACAGGAAGGTAGAGTGAGCTGGTTCATTAGTCCGTGACGTTGCAAGTAAAATTATTCAGTGACAATTCAGGCTTCTGTAACTGTTGGTAACACAGCTTTGTACTATCTGTTCTTTTTAATTGCAAATAAAACAACAGTTTTGGAAATTATATAATGCATACTCTCTGTTGACAAATCTGAAGTGAGCCAATGGAAAAAAGTTGAGGTGGCTCACTCCTAATGTTGCAAATTGTTGTATGAAATAATTGTTTAACGGGGTTGATGGCCATGGGTTCACCATTCTATTGTGAGTGGAGAGAAGGGGCTCTACTCTAGTTTTCGGAAGGAGCAGATGTATCTGTGCCAGCTCCTTAAAATTCTAATAATGATCTCTGGCCAAATGTAGTTGTACTTATTGCTTTCATACAATAAATCATGTCCTCTAAGAACCGTGCTACTTCTGCAGATATTCTATGGTGTTGTATCTCTGACACTAATCACTTGACAGGTCCAAGAAAATGCAATGACAAAGAACGATTGGTAGATATTATAACCTTAAGGCCCTTAATTATTATGAGATAATGCCCAATTGATGTTAGTATGGGATAAATCAGATCTTCAACAGGAACCTGGCTGCGTAAATCATAAATGTTATTATTTAAGCAGAGTGATATTCTACTGAACAGAGGCACGTAACATTGCAGTTTTTGTTTTAACATCAAGGGAAAAAAAAGCTTAAAAATAGCAGAAATGAAGATAAACAACAAAAGTAAATTCCATTTCCTTGTATCAGAAGTTCAAACACACAATAGAAATAACTCAAATGATCTTTATAGATTGAACAGAAACAATATCTTTGTATCTGAGTCTGTGCACCCTGTCACAGCTTACATGGTTTCAATTCTAAATACATTTAGTGCTGTAAGTCTAGCAAGACCCAGCCCAGCTCATTTTCAAGGGAAACAGAGCGACTCTTTTTTTCAATGCTATGATGGACTTGAACTCAATACAATTTTAACTCATCTGCTGGAACTAAATATAACCCTTTCTTAATTATTATTATGCTCATGACGTAATTTCCTTCTCGTGCTGAACTATTGCTGATGCAGCTTCAATTCCTTTTCTTGTCTTTTTCGAACTTCAATCACTTCTTTTCCACCAAGTGGATCCCAAAACATCAGACTGGGATTAATAATAACTTCTTATTCTTCCATAATTTCATGGCTTTAAATTCCTTTCCTTCGTTATGCTGCTCAGTAGGTATTACTTCATCAAAAGAATTCTCAGTACTTCAGAGCTTGATATATTCTTTCCTTTCGAACAATTCCAAGCATGGTGTGTAGAGTGAAAGCCAGAGTTTGGAAAGTTCCCCCTAAGCATTCTGGGTAGTTCACTGTGAATCCTGATAACTTGATCTCACTTGGAATATTGGATATAGTTGTTTTCAAAAACTAATTGTGAAATCCAAGCATACAGACAAGCCCATATGTTTAACTTCGAGTTCCAAGAACCCAGCCTGCAGGAAATGATATGAAAATACCAATATTCATAAATCTCACAGTTTCATCACAGCAGCAAGCTCTCTCAAACAATCCTTACCCTGTACCACATTTTGGTAGAAGTGGCAAATACCACAAGTTGCCAGGAGTGGTCACTTGGAAAAATACCACACATATGGTCAAGACTGACTGCGGAAGAGACATCTAAGGAACTTTCTCCATGGGAGATATCCGAGGGAGAGGCTGTGCTTTTCCTGGAGAAGATTTTCTGTGGCATGGAATCAGGAAATGTATCCATAGAAATACAGAGAGTGAAACAGACACATTGTACAGCATTCCCATTGCACGTTGGAAATGACTGCATGCAGTCGGTTGAGTTTCACTGTACTGATATCACAGTGAGGTGGGGATGAAAAGGAATGTAGAAGTAATAACTTGGATCAAAATATTTGGTTTTATAATGAGGTTACATAGGCCCAAATCAAACATCTCATAGAGTTCATAGAATTCCTACAGAGAGGAAGCAGGCCATTCAGCCCATCAGGTCTAAGCTAATCCTCCAAACAGCATCCCACCCTGATCTATCCCCCCAACCTACCCCTATAACCTTGTATTTCCCATGGCTAATCCACTTAGCCTGGACATCCCCTGACACTATGGGGCAAATTAACATGGTCAATCCACCTAACCTGCACATCTTTGGACTATGGGAGGAAACTGGGGCACCCGGATGAAACCCATGCAGACACGGGGAGAATGTGCAAACTCAATACAGACAGCCACCCAGGGGTGGAATCAAGCCTGGGTTCTTGGCGCTGTGAGGCAGCAGTGCTAACCACTGATCCACCATGCCACCCTTGTATTGTATTCATTTAAACATATTGAAATTACAGAAGTATAATATTTTAATATTCACAACTCAGTATACAGGTAGCATGGAGGTCACAATTTACTTTTAAAGGGACAACCCCTGATATTTAAACAGTGATCCCTAGTTCTAAACTCCCCCATCCGATGAAAATTCTCCTTACATTGACCCTATCAAGACACCTCAGTATCTTAAATGTTTCAATTAAGAAAACTCAACAACAATTTTGGAAGCATGCTCTTTGTCTACATCTCTATCTTTGTACAAGATGCAAGAGTATCTTTCTAAGCACTTATCACAAAAGACATTGGAAAATGGGGAAGAACTGAAAAGGCACTGGCTGGGATTTTCTGATTTTTTAAATGACATTTTGTGCAAGATTCCCCACCAACACAAATGAGGTAGCTCAATGGATCTTGTAACTAATAGTAAAACAAAATTAAAAAGTTTATTAACAACAGAAATGAAGATAAACAAGAAAAAAGCAGTTTCCTCACAGCACAGATTCAGAGATTTTTAAATGTACAATAGAAATGATCCATATCCGGGCCAAAATCTGAATGGCCACTTGGTGAGCTTTTTGACATATCACTTCCTGGTGTAAGTTATCACAGTTTGAGGGGTCATAAGTCAGGGGTCAGAGCAAGTTTATTTTCAGTGGCCAACTCCTGACTTCTCAAAACTGCAGCCCCTCCCCTACGAACCCTGACTGAAGCAGATCAGACCTCCCACCTAGCCAGACAGGCAGAGAGACTGCTCCTTTTTTAACCAGTCAGGATGGCTACCATTGTTTTCATCTACCAGGAGCAGAGCTAATCCCAGGAAAGGTGTGAAGAGGCTCCATAAGGAGTTGCTAATTGACCGCTCAAGGGTTTTAATTGACGGTGGCTCAAGAAAGTCAAACTTGGACCTTTCCACCCTGAGAACTTAATTTCTGTGAGGGTGGGAAGGCAATGTGTAGCTTCTCAATGTCAACTCACCCAGTAATCTGCCCCTCCCACCCCTTCCCTGCTACTTTTCATGATGAGAAGATTCTGCTCACCGTTTCACCTTCCTCAGGTCGTCCCATCCCACAAAAATAACTCGGGTATGTGTTTTTACGTATAAAGAAAATTGTTAGATTTTTTCTAACTGAAGCCTTTCTAAAGTGATCCCAGACAGGCATTGATGCAAAACTAAAAATCTTCAAAACATGTGCAAAACTTCAATCTTTGAAAGTATTTCTCATGCTAGCTACTGTCAAATGGTGAGTTTAGTAAGTCAGTGCAAACCTTGAACTTACTCTTCATCTTTAATACTTCTACATTTATATGTAATCGTGTCTCCAGCAGGCTGTTTTTCCTGAGGCAGCAATGCTTATGTTACTTCCAGTAACATAAGAAACTGTGTGGTAACATGGTATTGAAGAATCCAACAGATATTCATTAAAGCTACACACCTCGCCCGAATGTGAATGGGCTAATATTATTTAATTAGATTGAAACAGAGAGCAGAATGCTTCCAGTAGAATGCCACATTTTAATTTATCCTCAAAAAGCGTGAAGTATGAGATCTTTATACCCTCAGGTCATACGCTATCATACAGTGATGACATAAATAGCATGTTAATTGAAGACATACTGCCACATTGACTCTACGGCACAGCACCTCACACTTCAGGCTGAATTTTTCCAAGAATTTGCTAAGATTCAATTTTAGCGAATTTCATACAGGGTTAGACCCTATGAGCCCACATGAGATTTTTCACATTCTTTCCAAAGACCCCTCCTTATGTGTGCACCAAGACCCTATACAATGTCATTCTTTGTATTCTAGTACTCGCAACATAATGACCACTGCCCATTGCCAGATCTCCTGGCACCAGTGCATTTTTAAAGGCTAGCCATGCATCTGGTCAATCCACATAATTTGTTACATTTGTGCTGGACATGTCGATTAGAGGGTAATGGACACTTTGCCAATGGGGACTGGGAGGTCCTGCTGGATGCGAGGGGCATGCAGCTGCAGGCCACAGAGCATGCCCTGTGATGTTGGTGACTGATGAAGGGCAGGTGGAGTGAGCAATGAGCTGAAGTTGCCAGGTTATCTTAACTTTCATGACAGCAGTTGCCACCATCTAGAGATGAGGTGGGAGAATGGAAAACTGCATATTAATGGGGAGAGATGTATTAGTGAGTATGTTAATGCTGGCAAATAGGTCTCTCATCACGGACTAATTAGAATCTCAGCTCACCATTCAACACTTGGTTAGAAAATGGGGCTTGGTGCTCTCAATGGCAGTAAGGTCGTCGCTGATCATCTCATGCGATTCCCCAAACTTTTTCATTAATACCCACAGCATTCAGGCCTGGGAAGTTTCTGCCTTTTGTTACAACCTTTCCCACAAGGAGGCAGAATGGTTTAAAACTGTCACTAGAGCTAAAGCTACCATCAGACATTACAGCAATCACACTATAGCTGTTCCTACAAGTTAACAAGGAGTAAATCAACTGGTTAGCAATGTATAATGCTCGAAGAACTCGCATTATTGGCCTAGATTTTGCATCGTTCTCAGCTTACATCATTGAAGTATATCATTGATATTTGATCAAAAGCAATGAATTGAGAAGGCAGGTTTTACTGTCAAATTTATATTGTGTTATCTCCAGCTTGGAATATAGAATAAAAGTCATGAATCTGACTCCAGAGACAGGCGCAATTAATCCAAGTAGACTCAGTCAGTGCAGCATTGAGGGAACAATGGACTCTCAGAAGGGCTGTCTATCAGATAAGATGATAAGCCATCTTCCACTCAAAAGTAAAAAATTCTTTTCAATATTCCAGGAAAGAGCAGACAGGATCTCAATATTTACCCCTCAGCCACAATCACTGAAACAGATGATGAGGTCATAATCTCAATGCTATTTGTGAGATTTTGCTGTGTAAAAGTTGGCTGCTTTCGTACAATACAACTATATTTGCACATCAAAAGTACTTTGCTATTTCTAAGGCACTTTGGAAAACTCTAAGATTCTGAAAAGGTCCATATAAATCCAAGTCTTTTCTAAGCACCTGTTAAGTATTTCCCCAGGAAGTCTGAGTCTAATTCCTATCCAAGTTAAGGTTGACACCAGTACAAGTCGAGGTCTACTGAGCTATTTGTCCTACTTCTGTACTAAGGGTAACAAGGTGTAGAGCTGGATGAACACAGCAGGCCAAGCAGCATCAGAGGAGCAGGAAGGCTGACATTTCGAGCCTAGACCCTTCTTCAGAAAT
>NC_063346.1:42151294-42162099 GCF_021869965.1 Rhincodon typus
AAGGTTGCAGGAACAGCAACTCATATTCCGCTTGGGAACCCTGCAGCCCAATGGTATCAATGTGGATTTCACAAGTTTCAAAATCTCCCCTCCCCCTACCGCATCCCAAAACCAGTCCAGCTCGTCCCTGCCTCCCTAACCTGTTCTTCCTCCCACCTATCCCCTCCTCCCACCTCAAGCCGCACCTCCATCTCCTACCGACCAACCTCATCCCGCCCCCTTGACCTGTCCGTCCTCCCTGGACTGACCTATCCCCTTCCTAACTCCCTACCGACACTCACCTTTACTGGCTCCATCCCCGCCTCTTCGACCTGTTTGTTTCCTCTCCACCTATCCTCTCCTCTATCCCTCTTCTATCCGCCTCCCACTCTCTCCCTATTTATTTCAAAACCCCCTTCCCCTCCCCCTTTTCTGATGAAGGGTCTAGGCCCGAAACGTCAGCCTCTCTGCTCCTGTGATGCTGCTTGGCCTGCTGTGTTCATCCAGCCCTGCACCTTGTTGTCTTGGATTCTCCAGCATCTACAGTTCCTACTATCTCTGACACAATTCTACTAATTTGTTGAAGCATTATTTTCAAAGCACTGTCACCCTTCCCATTTAGAAATCTATTGTTCGAAAACACTAATTATCCAGATATTTTTGAACAGGTCCAAGTATTTCCTGAACATCATTGGCGTCATTTTGAAGGTACTTGTATAGCAGAAACAAAGGAGATACATTCTTTGGATAAGTAAAATTATCTTTATTATTGCTTCATAGCAATTCATCACTTTTTTTTATTTCTAATAAATTCTTATAACTACTGTGGTAACAGGTTCTTTGACTTGTGGCTAGGCATTTTAATGCAGACATTTCTGAGGAGTTAAAATGTATATCAAATGCTTTATGACTATTTTCTTTTTCTTTTAAATATATCTTTCCACAGCCCTTATTTAAAATATTTAAAGGGAGTTGGTCCCATTTTGTAAATTCACTCATTGTTTCAAACTGCTATACCAAGAATACCTTGGTATCTTATGATGAAGAAACATGATTATAAGTCACTGAGAATTCAGCTCACACTAACATTCTAATAGCTGAAAGAACTTCGAAGTTTCAATCTGACTTTTCTTAATACTGCTAGATCTCTAAATAAATAAAAAAAATTACCCTAAATAATTATGACTTAATGGGCTAGAAGTCCTTTTAAAATGAATGAATGTTTTACAACATGAGCAGTAAGAAACCTAATTACTCTCTCAGATTTTATCTAGGTCAATGTGTTTTGCTGTGAATTAAGTCCTCTGCATTATGAAGTAAAGATAATATCGTTGTTGGTTGCAATAGTTAAACAAATTGGACATTACAAATTATTACTGTAAACCAAAGCATCAAAGCAACAGAAGTAATACAAAGATGTAAGATAGTTAAAAACAACTTGAAAGTGTGTAGAGCCTTTATGAGTGTCATTTGAGCACTTGCACCTGTTCACCAGAACGTTCAGACTTGAGAGCTATATTGCTCATTTATACAGCAGAATAAAAACAGCAACTGACACCTGTACACAGGCAGGTGCAAGGGAGAACCAACACCTCCACTGGGGATGAGTATCTATGGGAATGATGACAGTCAGGCCTGCCGGTGTCAGCTCGGAGATCAAAGACATTCTTAGGGGTCAATAGAGGATGACAAGTTAGTAGGACAGCTGTGTGAGATGTGAGACTCGCAGGCAGGTGATTTGCTTACACTGTCACTCTCTGGATGCAGTCAGCAAGCACTATGTCCCGTCTTCACAGAATTATTTCTCTCAGATAAAAATCTTATGTTTACTTGGAAAGGTCTTTAACAGCCTATATGCAATGAGTGAATGGCTTGGACAAATACCAATAAGGGAAAATACTACATTTGAATTTGTAATAAATAGTAGCTCCTTTGGAATTATTATTGGTTTGCATAACTGATTACCACCCAGTTTAACTGCAATTTTAAATTTCAATTCCCAAATGCTACCAAGACAGTTAGTATTTAAACATTAACCATTTGTAGCTGGTGATGTGGTAGAAGCCTCACTGCTTAAAACAATTTGTCCTTCACAGTGAAAGGCATATTAGGTTCCATTTGTAGTGGAAATGTGCTGAACTTACAACATAATGTGCGTACCTTGCACATAGTTCAGCACTATGCTATCTCCATATAAGTATAATAGTTACTACAGAATAATCCAAATAATTTGTTTCACAAAATGTTTCTAATTAATTGTTCTTTAAAGATAAGAATGATTCACATTGTCCACATCAAATGCAGGGTCCTTAACATCCAATGAATACGAAAGTAGAATGTGAAAATGAATCCCCCTGTTTAACAATAATATGCCAAATAAGATGCTTAAAGGTAAGCTTTAAAGTGAATCAAATATATTTAACATAATTTTGCCAGGTTTATAAATGATATATGATCTTAAAGAAATAAATAAATCATTGAAAAAAGGAGTGAGTTTCATTTGCTGTGAATAAATGCTTTCGATATTTTCTGGTACATCGTGTCAATTGTTATAATGTATAGACTTTAAAGAAATCCATTAACAAAACATAATAAAATTGTAGAATTCCTGATGGACACTTTAATTTTTGATCAAGATCATATAGTATCACAAATTCAAAGTTAAACAATCAATGATGTCAAGGTACTTAGATGAACAAAGTATAAAGCAGATTACAACATTACATTCCCTTCATACAAATTACTTACAAGAACTGCTGAGTTTCTCTGGCAATTTCTGTTTTTTGCTCCTGATTTATACTATCTTCTCTCCACCTGTTAATACCATTCTGGTCTTTGGGCTTGGTTCCTCACTTAAATTGTGTAATTTTTGAAAATAAGGGACTGGATAGCTTGTGCTAGAAAAGAAGCAATCAGTTTAGGCTGGAGTTTAGTTTTCTTTTAAAATATCAAGTGGTTCTAACCAATATTTTGGGTTGATCTGATGATGTGAAATTCTTATATTGTCCTTCAATATTTGTGTCTGCACCAATGGAATGTTTTGCACTTCAAAATCTCACAGATGAATAATAAATGCAGGATAGATTTTATTATAAAATATAAATTTGTCAAAAATGATGAATGATCTTTCTGGAATCACCCCCTGAGCTGGGGCTGTTTTCCCCAGAATGTCGGAGGCTGAAGGGTGATCTTATAGACATTTATAAAATCATGAGGGGCATTGATAAGTTGAATAGTCAAGGTCTTTTCCCCAGAGTAGGGGAGTCCAAAACTAGAGAGCATAGTTTAAGCTGAAAGGGGAGAGATTTAAAAGGGACATAAGGGGTAACTTTTTCACGCAGAGGGAGGTGCATGTATGAAATGAGCGGCACGGTGGCTCAGTGGTTAGCACTACTGATTCACAGCGCCAGGAGACGCGGGTTTGATTCCACCCACAAGTGACTGTTTGTGTGGAGTTTGCATATTCTCCCCATGTCTGTGTGGGTTTCCTCCGGGTGCTCCAATTTCCCCTCCCACAGTCCAAAGATGTGCAGGCTAGGTGGATTGGCCATGCTAAATTGCCTGTAGCGTTCAGGGATGTGTAGATTAGAATTATAGGGGGATGTGTCTGGGTGGGATTCTCTGAGGGTTGGTGTGGACTTGTTGGGCCAAAGGGCCTGTTTCCACACTGTAGGGATTCTATGTGTTCTATTCTATGAATAAGAAGTTGTGAAGGCTGGTACAATTACAACATTTAGAAGACGTCTGGATGGATACATGATTAGGAAGCCCTTGGAGGGATATGGACCAAATGCTGGCAAATAGGACCAGATTAATTTGGGATATCTGGTCAGCCTGAACGAGTTAGACTGAAGGGTCTGTTTCCGTGCTATACAACTTTATGACTCAAGGATTCTAATTAGAATAATGTCATCACAGCAAAACCCACAAGAGGCTAACCAGCTCTACATTGTTGATTTCAATTTGCTTAAGGGAAAAGGCAAACATTTTCTTTTAAATGTTACTCTCTCAAATTGCTCTGGAGTAGATTTCAAACGCTCATCAGTACCATTAGTTATTCAATCCTAGTTAATCAAAAAACTGACAACTGTTGGCTCAAAATATGTCCTCAATTGTCAGAGTAATGTCTGCTTTGAGCTTAACTGAAAGTAGCTTGATGAGAACTGCTGTACAGATCTTATAATACATGTTTAAACAGCCTTTTATATATTATTTTTTAAAAATGCCATTGAAGTGTAAAAATTATTCTGGTGTGATTGGAAAGCAGTTGTAGACATCAAAGGAACAGTCAGGATTGGTGGACTCCACCATCTTTTTCACCAGGCAGGCTGTCTCTTATCAGAAAGGGTAATGTAAATGCATTCTCATAATGAGCTAAAAAAATTATTGACTTACTATGATGCTATAAAATATAGATTCTGTAACTGCTGCAGTACTCATTTCATAAACTCATGACTAAGGCTTGTTATGATCTTAGCCAAAGACCAGTAAACATTTTTTTTTAATTTAACTTTCAATTTCTAACTAGAATATATCCAGTCAAATCTTCCCTTAATTGTCTAAATTCGCTTTAGTTATCTCGGCTTTAATGTCCTCATAATTTCCCTTATTTAATTTTAAAATACAACTTTTGGATCAACTCTTCACTCCAATAAACTGAATGTAAAATTCAATTGTTTTATGAGTCTGGCTACTTAGGGGCACCTTCACTCTGAGGTCATTAATAAATCCTAGCTCATTGTACCATACCAGGTATGTTTATAGCCTGCCCTCTGATTGGTTCCAAAATGTGTTCTTCTGATAAACTATCCTGAAAACAGTCAATGAGCTCGTATCTAAGCTACCGTTCTGGACCATTTATTTTTGCCCATTTGATGCATGCATTCAGTGAAACCTGGGAGACCTTGTATACCAGTCACTGAAGTTAAGCAGTGCAGGTGCTGCAGACGGTGATAAAGACAAATGATATGTTAGACAATTTGAATACAGGAGTGGGGATTTCTTGCTGCAAATGTAAAGGACCTTGATGAAACCACACCTGAAGTATTGTAAAGTCAAGCAGATGCTTGGCCTGCTGTGTTCATCCAGCTCTGCACCTTGCTATCTCAGATTCTCCAGCATCTGCAGTTCCTGCTATCTCTGAAGTATGGTATGCTGTTTTGGTTTCTTTATCTGAAGAAAGGTGTACTGGCTAGGGAGTGTAACCAAGGTTTACCGACAGATCTCTGGGAAATGGGACTGATGTACGAAGAGAGACTGGATCAGTTAGGGCTATATTAATTGGAGTTTAGAAGAATGAGGGAGTGATCTCAAATAAACCTATAAAATTCTGACAAGACTAAACAAGGCAAACAACAGGAGGGATACTCCTAACAAATGGGGAGTCCAGAACCAGAGGACACAGTCTCAGGATAATGGGTAGGCATTTAGGACTGAAATGAGGAGAAATTTCTTCACCCAGAGAGTGGTGAGCTGTTGGAATTCTCTGCCACAGAAAGTGATTAAGGCCAAAATATTGAATGTTTCCAAGGAGTTAGAGATAGTTCTTAGGACTATATATTCTAATAAGTTCCAATTGTTTCTTCCTTTAGACACCATCCTATTGTGTGGTTACAGGTACATGTACACTACTCCCACAAGTGACTTCTTGACTTTATCATTTCTCATCAAAGCCCAAACCACCCTGGCATCCGGAACTTGGACGTTTTCTACTGTGCAATTACACCTTTGTTAATTAACAACACACATCTCCAAGTTTGTCTAGCTTCCTGTACCTCTTTAATGTTCTTTACGTTTTAATATTCAGATCCCAGTCTCAGTCAGTCTGCAGACATGTCTCTGTAATGGCTATCAGATCATACTTATTTATTTTTATTTGTGCTTAATTTATCTGTTTCGTTTTGAATGCTACATGAAGTCAGATACCAAGCTGATAGTTTTGATCTTTTATTATTTTTTGCAATCACTAGCCTCCTCTGTTGACTTACTCTTAGATTTGTACTCTCTATTCCTTGCTTTCATTGTCTATAATTTTCCTCATTAACACTGTTTTCTCATGCATGATAAAAGTATATATCACATATATTATTATCATTTGGGATTTGAAGTTTAAGATATAGGCAGATGGATTTTGGTCAGTGCTGTGAAGGCATTTTCCTTTTGAAAAAATGTCATAAAATCATTTGGATCATTGAACTAAATACATCATATTCAAGAAGGCATGTGACTTCAGTTAAGTGCTTGGAAAACAACCTAGATATTAATAGATGAAGTGTTTACGCTGCCAAGTTTATGACTGGCAGAGGAAACAGATCAGAGCTATTAGTTTTCTTTTGACTTCAGAGCGATGGTTCAAGATTTCAGTCCAGGGCAAATAGTTCCCCTTGCAGAAATGGATTTTAGTCTGTGAAGCATTCAGGTTCCGTCAAGATATTTGAGTGTTACAGCTATCTGAACTGAAAACAGATTCAGGCCATCAGAAATGATAAAGGTACATCTCAGAAGACTCAGAAAGGAATTGTAAAACTGTCTCAGCAGTCAATGGAAAATAAATGGGAAATTTGAGTTAAGTAGGACAAGGAAGAGTTGAGATAAGAGTAATATTTTTCGTGGTTTGAGTATCTATAAATGATAAAGAATATTCCTGGAGAATTGATTGAAACTTTGCCTTGTTGTTAATGTTAAGATCTGATATTTTATCTGCTTTATATATAGCTTTGAGTTTTACGCTTTTATGTAATCAACCTACATTCTGTTATTCTAGAACCTTTGCAAACTGCTATGTTGATGTCATGTCAATATCACACCAACAGCATGGGCCAGTCACTTATTCGTCAGATTCACTGCTTGTGCCTCAACCAAATGGCGATGTCTCAAAATCTGAAGGAAGCAGTCCTCTATCAATTTAAGAGAGACGATTGTCAATCAGTGGTCCCACCACAGACGGTCGAGGGTAGCACCCAAAATTGCTCCAGGTGCTTTGACACTTAAAGCAATCAGCATCAGAGATTCTGTATCACTACAATCTGGGGAGTTGACTATGATCAGGCCTGCAGACACAGTGTAACCGATTAGCAGTAAATTGGTCAGAGAGCTGCTGAGAGATTGATAAAGGGTCCAGTCACTCATCAGTGAGGATTACACTTCCAAGTTAGTCAGTGGGGTGACCCATGCTCACTCCCATGGTCTGTTCACTGAAAGTCAAGGAACATTATCAGGGGCCGGACTGTAGGAGGGAATTTGGGGAAATCAGTTGCAGGCTTTGGAGGCAGAATGATGAGATGCAGTAGGGACAAAGATTATGACAGAGGGCAAGTCAATATACAAGGGGGAGATGATAGAGCACTGGATTACAGTATAATAGTGCCCCAAACCACTAACTTCTTCCTTGCAGTCCCTGTTTACTCATTCAGTTCCAAGTTGCCACATGTTCCCACTGAACTTTTAAAATTGAATCTTCATCTCCCAAGGTTTCCCTCTGAGTCCCAGGCCTACAGTTTAACCACTTCAGCCATCATGATGCTCTGTCCCCTATTCAAGGCCAGAGTCATGGTTACAATCGATGGACACAACCTGAATGAATAACAAGGAATATAAGGAAGAAAGGAGTGTAGACATTTGTGTCGGGGGAGTCTCCTAGATTACCAGGCTGAGCCTGTTACTCACTCTGCGAAGAACAACCAATGTTGCCTTCCATCCTCGAATGAATCACAAATGGGTAATGGAAATGAAAAATATTGTCTCAGTACATAAAGTGGGTGGTGTAAGTTTTTTTTGTTATCTGAGCACAAGAACTCCATTTGTGAGCAAGTTGGAACCTTTCAACGGACTTTTACACTAAAAATCTGTAATCATAACTATATACATGTGAGCCATGTGCTATAACCAACTGTGTCGGATACATAAAAACCGAAAGAACTGCGGATGCTGTAAATCAGGAACAAAAACAGAAGTTGCTGGAAAAGCTCAGCAGGTCTGGCAGCATCTGCGAAGGAAAAGTCAGAGTTAACGTTTCGGGTCTGGTGACCCTTCCTCAGAACTGTTCTGTTCTTGTTGCGTTAGTTACATATCCTGGCCATAAGCAATCTTGACAATGTCATTGGTCATTGCAGATGGATCACAGTCATCTCTGTGAAGCTGAAGTAATCACCGGCATCTTAAAAGTCTCAACCATGGGTCACATAGACAGTCATATAGACAGCCCAAGGTCTCATAGGCTGCACAAGGGAACAGAATGGATTTCTTCTCACTTTGAAATCTAAGTACTCACCAATGATGGGTGTGAGGTTTGGCAGAGGGGGAATAGTTTTTACTAATCATACAGCATTTACAATCTCCTACTCTACATGTGCTGCATACATCTGTGTAAGGTCACCATGACAAAGTGCAATATCCAGATATTCATGGCCTTCTTGTCAGAGATCTCCATGTCCCAGTGTATTGAGGACAATGTTAAACTTCCGCAGTGTGCTGACTGTTCACATTACTATGGATCTGTTCTGTTTCTGGTATTCCCCATAAAGATCCATTGGAATCCTAGTGCCAAATAAAAATCATTTAGAGTGCCTGAGTGACTACTGCCCAATGGCTCTGACCTCCATAATTATGAAGTGCTTCAAGAAGATAGTCATGCCTCTCATCAACTATAGTCTGCCAGATTGCCTTGATCCTTTGCAATTTGCCTACCAACACAACAGGCCCACGGCAAATGCCACCTCCCTGGTCTTACCCTCATCCCTGGAACATCTGGATAACAAGAATACCTTCATCAGGCATCTACTTAATGACTACAGCTCTGCCTTCAACACCCTAATTCCAAACAAACTCATCTCATGCTTCCCCCTCTGCAATTGGATCTACGATCTCTTGACCTATAGACTGGAATCGGTAAGAATAGGAAACAACACGTCCTCCACCATAATCCTCATCGCTGGTGCCCAGCAAGGCTGCATAC
This sequence comes from Rhincodon typus, assembly GCF_021869965.1. Taxonomy (NCBI): domain Eukaryota; kingdom Metazoa; phylum Chordata; class Chondrichthyes; order Orectolobiformes; family Rhincodontidae; genus Rhincodon; species Rhincodon typus. Next base: position 42,160,227 of record NC_063346.1, read on the forward strand.
TCAGCCCCCTACTGTACTTCATATAAACTCACGACTATGTGGCCAAATTTCACCCCAACTCCATTTACAGGTTTGCTGACAACACCACTGTTGTAGGTCAGATCTCAAACAATGACAAGACAGAATATAGAAAAGAGATAGCGGCAAGGTGTAAAGACAACAATCTCTCCATCAACATCTGCAAAATGAAGGAGCTGGTCATTGACATCAAGAAATGGAGTGGAGAACACACCCCTGTCTGCACCAGTGGTGCTGAGGTGGAGATAGTCCAGGGCTTCAGGTTCCCGGGAGTGATGATCACCAACAATCTATCTTAGTCCACCCTTGTCAATGTGACAGTTAAGAAAGCACAGCAATATCTCTACTTCCTCAGGAGGCTAAGGAAATTCAGCATATCCACAAAGAATTTTACCAATGTTTATAGATGCACCATATAAAGCATCCTATCTGGATTCATCACAGCTTGGTAAGGCAATTGCTCTTCCCAAGATCACAAGAAATTGCAGAGAGTTGTGAACACAGCCCACTCCATCGCGCAAACCAGCCTCCCATCCATTGATTCCATCATTAATTCCCACTGCTTCAGGAAAGCAGCTAACCCCTGTTATACTCTCATCCACCCACTTCCATCGGGCAGGAGATATGAAAGTTTGAACACACTTTCAAACAGCTTTTTCCTGTGTTATCAGACTTTTGAACGGACCCCTCAAATATTAATGTTGATCTCTGCACATTTTCTGTGGCTGCAACAATGTATTTTGCACACTGTTCTGTTACCTTGATGTATTTTGTATGGTACAATCTGCCTGTAGAGCACGCAAAACAACACTTTTCACTGTATCTCGGTACATGAGACAACAATAAATCAAATTTTTAAAAAGTCAACCTCATCAGGGGCTACGATCACAGTCGCCAGGGTGCAACTGAGGTGTAGAGCAGGTGAATAGGAAGAGTTATGCAGCAAGCCCAGGACCAGCAACAACCCACAGAAGCTATTAAACTACCTTCACATGTAAAAGGTGCAGCTGAAGGCCCCTCTAGATGCAGTGGAGGTACAGGAGCCACAGAGTTTGTCGTTCTTGATGCTATTTCTTCAGATGAGTGAGGCACATTGCTGCTGTGGATTATGAATGTTGCAGGACCCAGGCAGATTAGTGCCATTTGCTGGGGTGGGCCTATGATCAGCTACATTCGGGAAAGATTCGCACTCTCTTAGGTAGGATTCTAACAAGGTACAGTGCTAAGGGTGGGTAGCCTGTGTTATGTAGCATAACTGGCAGCTATCATTACAATATTAGACAATCAGACAGCTTTTGATGTAAAGTGGCGATACATTTATAAATCCGTTTTAGGATCAAAAGTCACACGTGCTACCTATGTGCCCTCAAAAGTTTTCCTTTTTCATTTTCCTCTCACTATGTCGGCTTTTCTTGGCTGGCAGTGATTGACTGGTGTGCAGCTTGGCTTTAAATAAGGCACTAATGGTGGAAATCTCAGAAGGTGCTGGGAGTGGCAAGCACTTCCACTGTTGGTGGGTGCCGGATAATGTGAGTACTGTAACACAGAGGCATGGTGCATACATACTATGGTGAGCAGCAGAGAATTAAATACAAAACTCGCTAGGGCTCATGGAGACAAACCCTCCATTAAATTCCCCAAAATTGGTACTTAACCAATTTTTGGTAAAAGTCAGCCAATGATCTATCGAGCCAGATTTCATTCTAGGACCTGACTTGTCTGGCATTACCATCAGCTGGGAACATTGCACCTGCCTTATCACTGCTCTTTTATTTTCCACACCTTCATACATTTGATCCCTGGCCCAAGCTTTCCGGAGGGACAACTCTCTCCGTGACTCCCTTGTCCGCTCCAC
>NC_063346.1:42162599-42195714 GCF_021869965.1 Rhincodon typus
CCCTGAACTAACCCTTGCACATATCTGATTGTGAGCCTCTCCTAAAGGTTGCAAGGAGTATTAGCTTTTGAATAGTCATGCACTGATTAGTTAATTCATGTCATCTGTTAGGACTTGTTAACATAGCTGCCAATGTACAGCCACAAGCAAACAGTCTTCCTTTGTTTTATCTGACAACTTTCTTTTAATATTACAAGTGTTGTACAGTTTAAGTTTCCAAGGTGCTCCCTTATGTTTTCTTTGCTCTCTCTGAAGTCATACCACACAGAAATCCTTGTTGGTAATGATTGATTAGCTAATATCTAATTAGACGTGCAATCACTCAACATGCAAGAATGTTGAAAGAAGAAAATCAGAAGTCAGTGGTCAACTTTTTATGACTGGTGACTTTGTATGCTTTTTTTCTGTTGGTTTGATGATAGCGGCTGGACGATCATCAGTCGTGGCTTAGAAGCAGCAATAGGGTAGAGTGCGCTGCAGGCCATCCCCTGTGGTAACATCTTCCTTCATGAATAGAAAAAAATCATCAAATAGAAATCATTAAATGGAGCAGATGGGGTTTTATGTTTTCATGGCATTCTGAGTGCCTTGAGATGATAGGCTCCCATGAGAGAGAGCTTCCTGATGAAATGTAGAAATGTGGAGCACTGTGGGAAATTGCTAAGGCTCAACATTGTCTGATGAACGGTTGAGGTTCTAAAATAACAGGTTTAAGAGGCTTTTTTTTCGCTTTCCATCAAGGAATAACGAATGATTGTTTTGTACTAGGTGGTAGCAGAATAACAGAAAGATGACTAAATTATAGGAAACACATACCACACAGGAAGAACTAAGAGAATGACAGGATGATGCCACCCTACTTAAAGCAGCTGTGGAACAGGATGAATCCTGGGATGAAGGCACATATGATATAACAGACAAAGATTATAATAGGCTAGAGTAGGCTAGCAATTTAACTAATGCACAGAGTAAAGGATTAGCTAAGTTTTCAGTGTTGTGCTGTTAACTTTGACATGTCTTCATTCCAAAGCTAAATAGCCAAAATAATAATTTAGTCAAACAAAAAATTGCCAAAACAATGAGTTGCACACAATTGGTAGCGTAAACATTGAAAGATATGCCCTATCCATTTTAGGATGTTTTGTAACATGTACAAATTGTTCATTTTCAACTTCTTGATCTTGAGTTACTGCAAAGATGTAGAAGCTCTAGGTCTTAACAAAAATAGTGGTCCAGGCCCAAAATCCAGAACTCCCACCCTCAAACCAGGCTCCCACATTTCCACAGGAGAATGTGAGGAGTAAATGTCAGCAGGTTGCACTTTGCATATTAGTGCTTCATTGAGGCAGCTGCACGTTTAATCTGTAGTCACTGTTAGACTGATCCAATTTTTTGCACGTAGGTTGTGCAAAACAGGACTTGCACACTCTTGAAGAGAGCTCAAGTGCCCTATGGGAGAGGTAAAGTAGACTTCAGGAGAGATCAAGCATCCTTTAAGATTGTTAAAAGCAGACAGGAGCCTAAATAAAAGTAGATGTTCTCATTGAAATTGTCAAAGAGAACTTTCAAGCTGTCAGTGCATTTACATGCCCTTTAATGACTTGAACAAAAAACCTCTCTGTACTTCTAAACAAAAAGTGCTAGCCCTTGCACTCTGTTTGTTCACTGATTTCATAACCTATCCTTAGTTACATTGACAGCTCCACATGCTTATAAAGTCTTTGAAGTCAGACTATGAAGCAAAATGTTTATTTTTGTTAGAGATTAGAAGACATTAATTGTTGTGAATGAGACTTTGTTGATAAGCATGATTTCTTTTTGTGAAAATGAATTTGTCAATAGGGACGTAAGAACATTTTCAATCTCAGCATAGGTCCTGAAGTCTGACCTTGGTAAAAATTTGGCAAATTGCCATACAGAATGTAAAGAAAAAGAGTGGAGGGTGGTGGGCATAGGTTGGTATGAGGTTGGACCAAGCTTGCACACGGGCAATAAAAGGCTATAGGGATTAGAGATGGGATATGAATTGACACAATGTTGGCTGAAGGGTTATAAAAGGCCATGGGATGGGGAGAGGGTATTGGGATAAGTGGCAGAATGTGGTGCTGTCAAGGGTCATAGGTTGGCATGGAGATATGAAGAGTCATGGGGTGGGTAAAGGCATGAGCAGCATAGATTGATATACTGACATAGAGGAATGGGGTGGCGGGGAGTGTATGGTGGCATGGGGAGAGTTGGAGTGGTGTGATGATAATGAAACAGTGTTGGGGATGAGAGCTAGAAGACAGCTGTTTGTTCTTTTGTTTAATCATCTGGAAGAAATCAGAACAGCAGCTACCTGCAAACTCTTTCTGGGGCTGGAAGGTAGGACTCTCATTAGACTTGCACCTCCATTCTGGAATGAAAATCCAAATTTTCTGGGACACTTCTTCTCAGGTCCGGTTTGCAAATGCAGAACTGTCCGACTTGGCACTCCTGTTTCAGAAGCAAACATTTGGGATCTAACTGAGCAACAGTGGTGAGGAAACTTATCTAGAATGCTCTGCAGCATTGGAAACTGAGGAACATTCTCAAGCTTGTTCATGTAAAGTCAAAACTACAAAATCAAAAATAAAAAGGGAACAAAGCAATGCAATCATCTTATTGAACACTTTATGTCAAAGATTTCTGAATGAAGATTACGCTTATAACTTGTGATGTGGAATAATATTCATAACATAGTCAATAAGATATCGTTTATCTCCAATCCTACTAATGTTGCAAGATCTTGCGAGCATCAGCATTCATATCAATTGCTCATAACAGAATGTGTTACAAGAAAGTATCCATTTTGTTTCTTATGGACAAGTCAGCCTTTTCAAAGTACTAAATACAGGGCGATGGGGGGGGTGGTTCTCCAATTTATGAATGTCTCATTTACAAACACATGTGCAAACATGTGCAGAGGTTTAATTTTAAAGATCCGACATACAAAAGCTTCCAAGAATGTATGAACAGCTATTTTATATTATCCTGCATTGTGTTCTGACTGCATACAAATGGACCTGTGAACGTACTCAAGAACAGAACCCATTTGCAACCCATGGACTGCCTCTATCTGTAAGTCTGCCTACTGTTTCAATGCAAGTAAATCACGTCCTGGGAGTACAGTGTATACACTATTAGCTTTGTTCCAATTTAGGGAGAACTATGCACAATAAGGTATGCATAATAAAATAAATCACATTTTCATCAACCAATCTTACATTTATGGATGATTTATAGAGGGTAGGTGGAACACTACTGCTTTTTAAGGTGATAATTACCAACATGGATGTTTGCGTGTTAGAAAATAATTAGAAATTGCTGTCTGGTATAATCCTTATAAGTCAGCATCAAGTTCCCTCTACCAGGCTTGTACAAGGTATATCCTTCAAAGATTAGAAGAACATTTCTGCCTGCACCATAGTGACAGTCTCTTCTTTTTGCACCAACTATCCAGCAATCTGTTCAAATGGGAGCATTATTTTCTTTTTAAATCATTCATGGGATGTGGTCATCACTGGCCAGGCATTTATTGTCCATCCAAAACTGAGCTGGGGAAGGCTTACTGTTTTTTTTTGAACTGCTGAAGTCCTTGGTGGGTAGGTACACCTGCTGAGTTGTTTGGAAGTGAATTCCAGGATTTTGACTGAGGGCTGCTGAAGGAACAGTGATATTATTCTGTATCAAGAATTTATGGGAGTTGGAAGGCACCTTGTAATTGGTGGTGTTCCCATACAACTGCCTCAGCTGCCTTTCTAGATAGTAGAGGTCACATGATTGGAAGGTGCTGTCAAAGGAGGCTAGGTAAGTTACTGTCATGCATCTTGTAGCTGATACACACTGTTGCCAATGTGTGTCCATGCTAAAGGGAATGAATGTTGAGGATGCTAATAAAGTTGGCTGCTTTCCCCTACGTGGTGTTGAACTGCTTGATTTTTGTTGGAACTGCACTAATCCAAGCAAATACACAGTATTCCATTACAATCTAAATTTGTGCTTAGTACTTGTCTCTGGGGAGACCAGGAAGTGAGATATTTGCTGCAGAATTTCTAGCCTGTGATCTACCCCTATAGCCACAGTACTAAAACAGCTAGTCCATTTCAGTTTATGGTTAATAATGACCCCTGGGACATTGATAGCAGTGGATTTCAGTAATTTTAATGCCACTACATTGGACAATGTTTAGATTCTCTCTTACTGGAGATGATCATTGCCTGATACTTGGGTGGCATGAATGCTACTTGCCACTTAGCAGCTTAAGCCTGAATGTTGTCCTGATCATTCTGAATATGAACATAGAGAGCATTTATATCTGTGGAGCTGTGTATGGTGCTGAACATTGTGCAGTCATCCACAAATATTCCCTCTTCTGGCCTCATGACTGAGAAAAGATCGTCGATGAAGTAGCTGAAGGTGGTTGGGCCTATGACACTGCCCTATGGAACTCCTGCAGAAAAGATCCTGGAGCTGGGATGACTGACCTCCACAACAACAACCATCTTCCTATGCACTAGGTATGAATTCAAACCACGGAGAATTTTCAACCGATTCCCTATTGGCTGTAGTAGCAGCAGGGCTCTTCAATGCCCTCATCATGCAAATGCTGCTTTGATGTCAAGGGCAGTCACTCTCACCTCACCTCTGGAGTTTAGCTCTTTTGTGTATGTTTGGACCAAGGCGCAAATAAGGTTAGGCACTGAAAGGCCCTGGCAGAACCCAAACTGAGAATCAGTGAGTAGGTTATTCCTTTGCAATAGCCTCTGGATAGCACATCAATGACCCCCTTCCATCACTTTACTGATGATTGAGGATAAACTGGAATAATAATTGTTTGTGTTGGATTTGAACTGCCCTTTGTGAACACGACTTACTTGGACAATCTTCCATATTCTGAGGTAGATGCCAGTATTGTAGCTGAACTAGGGGCAGGGTTACTTTTGGAGCATAGATCTTTAGTGCTAATGCTAGACTGTTATCAGGGCCCATAGCATTTGTAGTTCTATCCAGCAACTTGTCTGAATGGGGCTACTGTCCACTCCCACTCATAACTGGACATGGCAGGCTACAAAACTTAGCTCTGATCTATGGGTTCATAGAATCACCTAGCCTTGTCTATTACATACCGCTACATCAGCTTGGCATGCAAGCAGTACTCTGGCAAACTTCTCCAGGTGGACCTTTCATTTTTGGCTATGCCTGGTTCTTCTCCTAGTGTGCTTTCCTGCACTTTTCATTGAACCAAGGTCAATTTCTCAGCTTGATGGTAACGGTAGAGTTGGGGATATGCTGGGTTATGCGGTCACACATGCTCATTGAATTCAATCCTGCTGTTGTTGATGACCCACAGCACCTCATGGATGTCTAGTTTTCAGTCGCTAGATCTGTTTGAAGATTGTCCCATTTAGCATGGCGATAGTACACATGAGGTTGACTAATAATTGCTATTAAGAGCAGATTCGGAATATCCAAATTCGATACAGGTAGAATGCTTACAGCTAGCAGACGTAGGGGATTTTTTTCTGATCAGTCATGACTGAATTCAAAGCCATGCATAAGGTGTCTGATCTATTGCATTGCACTGGCCACATTCTGATCATCTGCTGCAGACTCCACACATGATCTGTCTGTAAAGCATAAATGTAGAGACCATTCATCCCAGCAGCCAACTAAAACTAAGCAACAGAAATTGTAAAGAAATTTGATGGATAAATCAAGTGCATATTTTGTGATAATATTGCAAGGAGAGGCTAAATTGGTTGTTCTGTATTTGGTACCTTAAAATAAATTATTCCCATGAATTAAGTAATGTTGAACCACAATTTAGTCTTGATGAAATTTATGGACTAGGTGAGTTATTGCATTTATATCTCATGCACATCTTATTAGATGAGCTACACTGTTGCCTTGAAGGAACAGTGTAACTTGTGTGAGACTAAATGTACTACAGTCTGTAAATGATTGAACTTAACTGAAATTGAGACAGATTGCCAAGAAGATAGATAAAAATGACTCAATGATTATAGTCCCACTCATTTATTAATGCTCAATTACAGTATTTGGTGAACCAATTGTAAAAGTACAGAATGACTGTGCTTTTGTTAAAAATGTAAAACAATCATTAACTCTGCATTACTTACAAAGTATAATTTCTCAGTTACTTTGCTGTTAAAAATACTTCTGCTAAAAATGTAATGACTATTCAATCATAGCTAACAGGGTAATCAATAAGATGTACTGCAGTTAGATTATTGGCTACCGTTCTGTTAAATAATCCGAGAAAACACTTTCAAACACCAGCCTCAGGGACTCGACACATGCACAGCAGATTTCTTTGTGTGGATTTAGTCAGTTGGTGAGGAAGCAGCTAGATATGTCTGTTGCAAATGACCACTTTCAGGTGATATTAAGATCTTGCTTTGCAAATTACTGTTGAAGAATATAAAAAGCTGACAACTTAAATAATGCTTGCAACATTTATTTGAGCAGAAAGTGATTATTGCTTGAAGTCTGCATCACAGAAAAAATGCATAATTTTATTGACATTACTGCCTTAATCAGCCATCAGCTTCTGAAGGATGCTCAGCCTTTTTGTTCACTTGCTATCTTTGAATTTTAAATATTTTAAAAACCATTTGAAATAGACATTTAATAGAATATACTCTCAAGTTTATTTAAGTAAGCCTGAGGTTATTTATATTTGATGCAAAAAAAGAACATTTCCCCTGCTGTTCCCTCCACTGAAAGAAGCTTTAGGTGGCAAAGGTGCAGAGTTCTTTTGCAAAATTTATTACATTTACATTAAAAATACTGCAAAGTGAATATTTTCTGAATATTTAAAATAGATTTTTAAAAAAAGAGAACATTAAATGGAACGGGTTGGAATCCATTATTTTTGATGTGACAAGGATCAGAGTCTGAAGCTTATAATGATTATGAGTTTACATTTCTGCTGGCCCACTAAAATACAAGTCGACTACTTTGACATGAACATACATCCTTATACGATGAAGTTCAATTCCACTTGGGTGCAAAGCTGTTAAATTTTACTGATGAATGGATAATGAAATAAAAAATAAAATTGTTTATGTTATGCCAGTTTTAGCTAATTCAGGATCATAAATCTGTAATATGGATAAGTGAAAGGAGAGCAATTAAACATCGATCAATATTCTACATACGCAATGATGAAGCCAAACTTTAAGTGCTAGTTTGCAAGCATAAGGTGTAGGAAGTCATTAATTAAATACTTTATGTATGTTTTAAAAAAAAACTGGTGTAAAATTATGTGCCTTTCAGGCCTGCAAATTATGCCTAGCGTTTAATGCCATTTATCTTTCTTCAATTTGGCATTAACTAATACGAGTTGACAAACATGTCGTTCTTTGCAATCTTTTGCTAAGTTCTCTCCAATTATATTTTTATCCTTACTGAGCAGGGCTGAACCTAGATGTCAAAGATTCATCTCTTGGTTAAGACATGTCATTGACCAGTGCAGTTTCCAACCACCTGTCAATAAAACGCATAGCATATTCCATTTTGAAAAGCGGATAATAAAAAAAAAATCAAAACTTCTCATTTCTTTCCCTTTTGTTGTTTTATCTTTGCTTGAGGACTAAATAATTTATTTGTCTCTGTCTGCTTTGCTGGGAAATATGTTCTGTCCACCAAGACTTGCTCTACTTTGTGATTTATTATTTAATAATTTGCAGGGATTTGCTGTTATAAGGCGAGTGCTGTGACTGGTTGCAGAACACTTACAATATGGTACAGTTTGCTGTCCTTTATGCTTCTCCCTCCAAACAGAAGGAGTTATTGATTTTCTACAAAAACACAGCATACTACCACAGACCAACTCTGCTGATGCTTGGGCTGCTGTTATGGCAAAATAAAGAGTTACTGATTCATGTTTGGAAACCACAATAAGCCACCCCCATGAATGAGACATTCAGGGACCAGCCAAGAACCCAATGTTCAAAATAACGCAAGCAGTTATACTTGAAATCTTCTCCTCCATTAACATTTTAGAACTTTTTTTTAAAACTGAAACAAATGGCTGTTTAAAAAAAAATGTTTACCTTTCACACCACTGATCTTGTCAATTGCGATCATATTTCACAGATTTCTCATCTACAAGCCAATAAAGGCAGCGTGTTGAAGTTAGGCTAGTAACACCAAAGTTACTTAGCATGTAGTTCCACATTATTTTTATTAAAATAACTTAAAACTCAATAAAGTTCTTATTGTTCTGCAGTGAGATTAGTAACACTGTAATCACAAGTACACAAATAGCACACCATCAAGCATTTCATTACATTAACATTTAGCTCTAAGCCAGAATAAATTAAAGTACATTTTCATTGTCACATAATTCATGGTGAAAAATATGTTTTCCAAGATTACTTATAATACTACGACCTAGTTGTTTCAGATAGATATTGCCAGTTTTCAAAATCATGCATTTTGAAGGATGATACATTTCAAACCTACCTCATATTTTTCATTATTAAGTGAATCAATGCATTTAAATGAAGGGTGGCCACTTTTATGTCTATTTCAATGTTTACTTTTCACATAAACCACAAGAAAACACATGCAAATTCTGACAAATTAGTCACAATTAGATTACGTTGGAGACCAACCATCAGTATTTCATGTAAAGAAAAACTCCCCAAAGAACTGCGGATGTTGGAAATCAGAAACAAAAACAAAAATGTTAGAAAAACTCAGCAGATCTGGCAGCATTTGTGGAGAGAAAGCTGAGGTTAACATTTCAGGTCCAGTGACCCTTCTCCAGAACTTATTTATTTTTGACTGGATATCTTACAAAATCACAGCTTGCATTGTGAAAACGTTCAAACCACATAATTGAAGCACCCTGGGAAGTTTTACTATGTTAAAGGAAGTGTATATATATGTAAGTTACTATTCTTTAGAAAACAAGCTCTTTCTTACAGTTTTAAATTAGTGTATTTTTGGGTAGTGATGTTAAGAATTAATTTTTGGAATAATGTTAAGATGAAAAAAAATAAGAATTTTGTTGAAAATTTGCATTTTATTCATTTTATGAATTTTTGTGCTTGCGAAGGTTGAAGGTTGCCATGTTAATGAAGAGAATATCGAGACGATATGGTTCAATTTCAGCCATTCTGAGATCAGGTACAACATGGCCAGCTGCAGAGTGAAGCTCCCTCTACTGAATGTACCCCAACATTAAATATTACACAAATCTCACACGAGCAAGATTTACAACAATATTACGTATGCCAATTTTGTACCACAGCTATTTTGAATACAGTGGCTGAACTACAGATGTTTTTGAGGTTGCAGGACTAGGAATTAGATTGAGACTGTTCAAACTCATATCCCAAAGAACTACAGCCAGAATAGAAAAGAAGATTCTAATCCCATCAACTTTAAGTGTTTTGAATCATTGTACAGTAGGAGTACAGGGGTTTAATCCAGCTGTGCCATGCTGTCTACTTCAAAGTATGTAATTCTCCCATTCTTAAAAGCTAATTGTCTCCTGTGAAGATATTATTTTGGGCATGTGGAAGCTTAATTAAACCTATCAATTCACTCCAGCCAGTGGAAAAAAAGGTTATAAATTGCAATATCAAAATAAAATGTTGAAGAATCAGTAAGGAAGAATATGTGAAGTGAAAGATATGTAACAGCAATTGCTGATTTACTAAATAATGTTGCCAACTGATAACAGACTCAACATGTTGCAATCTGACCACAAATGTCTATTTTATCCGAAAGAAAGATACCGGAATATTTTTCTAATGGGATTTACCATCACTGGTGAAAATCCACAAATGAAGGGCAATAATTCAGTGCTCTGCTTGAGCCTGTACAATTAACATCATAGTTGATGATGAGTGTAGATTTTGAACCATGGCAGGTGTACAACAAGGTTTTAAAGTTTTATTTGTGGTGTGGCTGATTTGGAGAGCAACAGTGATGAAGCCCGCGTTATTTCTGTGACTATTACCAACCTGTACACTTCAGTCTGAACTTTTCCTATCAGGTTGAGAGGTCGGAATTGGGACAATTCCTGCCTCTATAAACCCAACCTGGGTTAAAGTGGTATGGAACTTCTGATTTTAATTCCTGGGTGAGCTGGGGACAAGTTTTTCAGCCTTCATGCTCCCCATTCCACATCCATGCTAGCCCAGGTCAACCTGCAGCACACCTTCCCCCTCTCCACCGCCCACCACCCCCCCCTCACCCAAACCACCTGCATGGCCCCTCATAGCCTCCTGCCAACCCACATCCCTCTACATCCCATGGTCCCTCATACTGTCCATGCAAAACTATGCCTAAGTGCCCATTCTCCATGGCAATTTATAGCCAACACAACAACCTATGCGCTCCATGTTCAAGTACCGGACTTCTAGATTCGTCCCTCTACTGCCATATTTGTAATGCCAGAACAGCTCTCTGTCTTTACAAAAGTTCAGGCCTTCTTGGCATTAGCTGAGTACAATTTGCCGATTTCACTTTTTTTTATTAATTGCCCTTTTACAGATCTGCTGTGAGCTTGACAAAGTTGACCAATTATAAACAATAGCGGATGCCAAAGCTCAATTGTCACTGGTGCTGTGTGAAGACACAAAGTGCTGAAAGTGTTGAATATAAGTGGGAGGAAAAATACGGTAGAGAAATAGTCCATTGGGAGGGAATTCATTTATGCAGTGACCAGTCCCTGATATAAATACTTCCAATAATGTGAAATGAATATTTGAATATACCACATAGAGAGCTCCACATTTATTCTGAAAAAAAAACACTTGAATTGAGAAACTTTGCGCTATTTTGCATGAAGTAATATATGATTATGAAATGTTTGCTATTCAAATGCAAAGAATGAAATGTTCATTTGAAAACAATTTCTGTCATATGGCATGCATTGTAAGACTGTATATTGGAACAGTCTGTTTAGAATGAGAAAATATACTTATTTGATTGCTATTGTTTCATATCAGTTAGAAAAAAATGAAGACAAATGGGTAGCAGAACTATCGCCTTGAGCTGCCACAGAAGTGCAATGTTACAAGGATTTATGGATTGATTGGCTTTGCATTTCTGAGTCCAAACATTAACAATTTAGCTAAGCAATAATTGTCCAAGTATAATAAAAAAGATGGTTTGATATTTTTTTCCAAGCAGATCCACTGCAGTTTGATTTTCAGGTCAATAAAGCATCATTCCAAAGTGTGCACAATTGAATTATTCAGTTGAGAGATCCATTAAGCATACATTCTAAAGATGTCTATATTCATTGGAAAGATGAAAAGAGGGATGAGCTATTACTACAGCCTTGTGTCATGGATAAATATTTCACTGTAAATAAATAAAGGCTATGTGGCATTTTTCTTCTGAATGACTTTTCACAGTTCACTACACACAATAAGTTCCCAGACTCCTGTTCAAACTTCAATGTCCCTAGAGGTTTGCTATTCTGAAGAACAACCAAGTAACTGTGAGCTTTCAATTTGCAGATACAAAGAATCCAATTAATCAGTGCTGTTCAAAAAAAATGTAATATCATTGTTTGGAGTATTTGTATGGTGGACCTGTAATGGTTTCAGCTTCTTGTTGTAGATTAATGCTGCAAAACCCAACCTGTGTGTCACATTTAATGACTTTTTTTTAGCAAGACAGAAAATAGTTGTTCTAAACAAAACATGGTCACACTCCACAGAGGGATAACAGCAATGAATTTATTTTAGTACTGTATTAACCCCTTTCAATGCACCCCAAATAACTGTACTTGTTTGCGCTGATCAATGTGAGGGAGGTCAACGCTAGGAAATGGAATACTGCTGTTTTTCCATATCCAGTGCCAAATGTTCCCAGCTACATTTTGTGGTAAAGGTACACTTACTTTCCCCTGGAAATGATTGACTGGGATGGTTACAAAAGACGGATGGAAGGGAAAATCAGACAGATTGTGATGCAGGCTCCACATTTGGTATCACTCACTACACATTATAGCCAGGATAAGTTTCACCTTTGTGTACTGGCGTCAGAGCAGCACTCCTACTGCTCAGATGAGCTTAATAGTTAAGCTTTGTTTGAGGTTGAAGTCACTCCAAATTATAGACAACATTTAAACTGCATCACCTTCGCCAAGGTTGCATTAAACCTGAAGTTCATTTCATTTAAACCTTTATAGCCAGCGAAGAGGCAACTTATTTTCCGTAGTTCAGTTTGCAGCACTTTCAACTCTAAATAAGAAGATTATGGGTTTCAAATGACAGTTCAGAACTTGAGCACAAAAATCTAAGCTGATTCTTAAATGCAGTAGAAGGTGTATGGTACGATGTAGGAATGGTATGTTCAACCAAGATACCCTGTCCCACCCTGCTTGCCCTCTTGGGGGTATAGGTTGGAGAGAAAATACAGAAGCTGCCATGAACTGCTTTTGAAGAACCGCAGGGTAATGTCGCTGGTGTCCTGACCCATACTTGTCCTTCAATCAGGGACGCAAGGCCAGAATGACCTGGATTTTGTGGTCAGCAGCAATCAGTGCTAACTTTGAATAAATCTCCACACAAACCTACCACAATTCTGGTAGTGAGAATTTTGGTTGTTTTGAGGGAAGATACCTCCTGGCGTGGCTTCCAGCATAGCTCAACAGCACCGTCTGGTGTGGAAGACAAAGACAGCGGTTGTGGGTGTGGCTTACAGTCCCTGCCCCACAAATGTAAAACAGCATTGGAAAATCATATTTTTAGTTATATAAGTTATACAAAACTAAGTTATATCTAACTAAAAATCCAACAATTTTCCAAAAGTGAACCATCATTTTTTAATATTTCTTTTATCAGATAAATCATTTGATAAGTGATATTATAAGGAGTCCAATAATTCATGCTAAAAGTCCGATTTCATTTAATTGCAAGATTTTTCAGACTTTTAAAAGGTTTCATGTTCAAAATGAAATCTATTTTAAATATTCAAATAGTGTGGGACTTCTCAGTATTTGCAAATTAAAAGAATGCTCCCCTTGCACCTAGAAAGGCAGCTGTAACATTTTTATAGTGCAATTAATTCAGAATTAATAGCCAATTAGGCTAAATTCACATTGGTTTCACACTGCTTTTTGAAGTAGCAAATACGAAGGGCTGTCTTTGTTGGCCCACAGCAACTTTTGAATGAGTTGTACTGGGGCCTCCAACAGCAGAGGCAATGTTGAGAACACTGACCAGGGAAGCTTATGCACTCAAGCAGACCTTAGAAAAGGGTGACTTTGACAGGGAGAGGTCTCATGTAAAGAGGACAGACAGACAAAGGATTTCCTGAATTAGATGTGAACTGCAGGCTTTATTACATGTTCTGGATCTGTACTCAATGGAGTTTAAAATGATGAGGGGGGATCAAATTTAAACTTACAGAATACTGAATGGCCTGGCCAAAGTGGATGCTGGGAAGATGTTTCCATTGGAAGGAGAGACTATGGCCTGAGGGCACAGCTTTAGAGTAAAGAACGGAGATAAGGAGAAACTTCTTCAGCCAGAGAGTGGGGAATCTATGGAATTCACTGCCACAAAAGGCTGTGGAGGCCAGGTCATTGAGTATATTCAAGATGGAGATAGATAGGTTCTTGATTGTCAAGGGGATCAAGGGTTATGGGGAGAAAGCGGGAGAATGGGGTTGTGGAACTTATCACCCATGATTGAATGGCGAAAGAGATGCAATGGGCTGAATGGTCTAATTTCTGCTCCTATGTCTTATGGTCTTATAAATACACAGTTTTCTGTCTTTAACTTAGATGTTTTTTCATGTTTCTAAAGACCTGATGTCGGTGGAATAAATAATGCCTCCTTTGTGGTATTTAGGCCAACCATTTGTTTAAATTTTACATTACATTTCTGGCATGGTTGGCAGGATTCCAGAACACAGGCATCAATTCATGGTGAACAAAGTTGAAAAGTGCCTGGCTGAGGTGGAACAGATGGTAGAAGAGTTGAAACTGGCAATTTACATAAGGGAGACTGAAGCTGCTCCAGGCTAACAGGAGGCTCAGGCACTGATGAAGAAAATCAGACCTTTTGGCTAAACCCAGGCAGAAGTTCCACATCTTAGTCCTCTTGATACTGTGGAGGAAGGAACTGGTATCCCTGTTGAATATTCTAGTTGCCGTTGAGAGGGAAGCTGGACAGATTTAGATTGGAAACACCTGATAATCTGGTAATTGAAGACTGGATTGAGGATGTACAGCCAGTCACGGTATCCCAGGGTCCAACATGAGCAAACATTATGATTGAACATTGGTATGGGAAAGCCTATTTGGAAATACTGGGATTAGGTACAGATGTTCAATGAAGTCGACACGGAGGTAGTGATAAGGATTTCTGGGGACAGCAGTAGCCTGTCACAGCTACAGCAGTGATTTTATATCTACAAGCAAACAATATTCCTGGACTTGGTGAAGTTATTCAAATGCATCATCATCTTGAACCATCTTTTACATCAACCAAGGACAGGAGGGTGAAGGACTGTTTAGCTAACGCAGTGACAGATTGGAATATCTGGATAGACTTGGGGAGGCTTAATAGTGTCAAACCTCATTGTCTTTCTTTAATGTGCAGGATCACATCATCTGGACCTTGGAGAAATATTGGTTTCCTAAGAGCAGGAAAGAAGCTGCCATCAGGGAGGTGATTGTCTGTGCAGATAAAGATGTAGACCTCAGGCTGACGAAGCTAGAGAAGCAGACTGTTGACACAAAGTGCAGATTCTTGTTGTCCTATCTCCAGGGTAAGCCTCATGGCCAACCCCATTGAAGGCAAACCCCAGAGAGGTGTTGGAATTGTTTCAGAGCCAGGCACTTCAAATGACACTGCTGTGAACAACCACCGCCATCACTGGTAGAACTGGCATGGACACTCCACCTCTTCAGCAAGTTCATGCAAGTCTTTCACACTCATGACAAAAAGGCCTCAACGATAGCCAAAGTGCTAGTATATGATTAGTTTGTCTGTTTCAGTGTTCCATGTCAGATTCACAGTGATCATGGTACAATTCCAAGAGCAGGATCCTATAGGATCTTTGCAAAGTCTATGGTATTAACAAAAGCTGCAATAACCCCTATCATCCAGAGGGTATTGGACAATGAAAGCAATTCAACTGTACTCTGCTGATTATACAACTCACCAACCTACACCAGACGATCACTGCCACAAAGCCTGGAACCCAAGACAAATACCAGGACAGATAACAAGCTGGGAATGTCCTCATAAGCAAATGTTGAATATCACTTCAACCCTTACCGCCTGCCCAGATCTGTGATGCAAATGTTGACACTAACATGGACCTGAACATTCTAGCCCCCATGTCACAATCATAACTACTGACCACACAACTGCTTAGTAAAAGGTCACTGTGTGCTGTGTATATTGCCAGGATGGCATGTCTCAACCAGAAAACTGTATCACAGAGCCTGCAGCATCAGATGGCGACATTGTCGGGGGTGGGGGTTGCACAGAGCAAGGCAGCTCAAGCAGTTGAGCAGATTCTCTCCAGAGGAAAAGTTGTCTTTTCAGGAAACAGTCACATGAAGAAAGGGAGAGACAAACAATATATTTCCTCAACCAGATATGAACTGCAGGTACAATTCCATGCAAATACTGTTTTCCTAGCTTAGCCTTAATTTCTTTTTATGATTGTAAAATTCTGACACCAGTGGACTAAAGAATCCATGCTTCATGATTTTCAGACTGTCCACGTACTTCCATTTTGTGTTACATAGGAACTACAACGTGCACGGTCTGAAGCTTGTGGGATCTCTCTGACATGCTGGAATGATGACCCCCAAATATGTCACCACTGCAGGTACTACAAAATTTAGACCCACCCTACTGCATGCAGGTTTATTATTTACACATTAAAACGAGAACCGAGTTGAGTTTTTCACAGTTTATTCAGTTACATTATATTTGAGGAGCAAAAATTTGGATTATCATTTGAAATTGAAGTGCCTTTAATTCCTGAAGCCAGGTTTGAAAACCTTGCTACAATTGATTTTGAAGTCCTTGCATATTAGAGAGAGAGAGAGAGAGAGCAACTTGTCTAAGAAGTACTGGCCCATCCAGCAAAATGTTCTACGAAACTCGACAAGCTTTTGTACAAACTACCGCTCAGTGCAACAGAGGATTTTGAAATGATCTGGTCCTCCAATCAGAGGCTGGTTATTTCTTGCATTTGTTTCTGATAGACCAACTCGTAAAACAGGTGTGAAATAGTCTGTGATTGGAGGAGCGGTGAACAGTAGAACTTGAGCGGTTTGACTAGGCCCGAGGCTTTTAGGAAGACACTGACATGAGGAGGGGGAAATTAACACTCTGCCCACAGGGTATGAGTGGGGAAGGCTGGTGAGAGTTGGATGGGTCAGGAATGGTGTGGATGATGAGGATTTGTTTAAAGTTGGTCAGGCTGTCAGGGGGATGTATGACAATTGTATCAATCACCAACCCGAGGGGGTGGTAGGGAGGGTGAGACTTTAGCAGACCATCAGTGGAGGTTGAGGGTGGTAAAAGCTGGGCAGGCAGCTAGCAGACCAAGGGTGCAACAGTGCTGGGTGATAGATGAGGCAGGAGTTGGTATAGGGGAGACAAGAAAGTCACATGGAGCAGTGGTTGAGCAACAGG
Source organism: Rhincodon typus (assembly GCF_021869965.1). NCBI lineage: Eukaryota > Metazoa > Chordata > Chondrichthyes > Orectolobiformes > Rhincodontidae > Rhincodon > Rhincodon typus. The sequence goes on from NC_063346.1 coordinate 42,179,282, forward strand.
TCGGGGGCTGGCTGGTTTAGTGGCCAGTGAGTGGAGGGGTTTAATGAGTGAGTAAACGACTCGGAGTGGGATGTCAATGACTGGGTGACTGGAGGGGTGAACTCCTTAGCTCGGATCTGGCCCTCACTCCCTTCAGGCAACTGTCTATGTAGAGTTTGCACGTACTCTCCATGCATGCGTGGGTTTCCTCCCACAGTCCAGTGGTATGCAGCTTAGGTGGATTGGCCATGCTAGATTGCCCATAGTATCCAGGGACGTGCAGCTTAGGTGGATTAGCCATGGGAAATGCAAGGTTACAGGGATAGGATGGGGGGAGATGGGTCTGAGTGGGATGCTTTTCGGAGGGTCAGTATGGATCTGATGTGCTGAATGACCCTGCTTCCATACTGTAGGGATTCTATGATTCTTTTATTAATTATTCATATTAAATGATCAGTTCATAACTTTGGAAGATTTTATTTGAAATTCATGTTTACTGTTGTGACAAACCTCGTCTTTCTGAAATTTGCTTGGCATTCCCTTCAGAATGTGCAAAGTTGATACATGGCCACGCATGTAAAAAAGATTGGACAGCCCTAATTTAGAGCCTTTCATAACTATAGAACACCCCAAAACACTTTAAAGTCAGCAAAATTCTTTTGAAGTATTATCGCAGTTGTAATGTAGTGAGATGGTGGTGTTTTGTTGTCACTGGGCTAGTAATCCAGAGACCCAACCTAATGTTCTGAGGTCAGAGGTTCAAATCCCACTACACAGCTAGTGAATTTTAACTCAATTAATAAGATCTGGAATTGGAAACTAGACTCAGTAATCATGGCCATGAAATTTCCATCAATTGTCATAAAAACTCCATCCGTTTCATTCATGTCCCTCAGAGACAAAATCTGTCATCCTTACCCACAGCAATACAACTCTCAGTTGCCCTGTGAAATGATCTAACAAACTCAGGCATCAAATCCCATGAAAGAGTAAGCCAGTGTGCACACAGCAAGCTCCCAGCAGCATAAGGTGATAATGAGACAAATACACTATACTGTAATCCACTATAATACACTAAAGTATGTGCATAGAGTCTCCATCTGCTGCTAAGTATAACCTGAGTTGTGTTGTTATCAAAGTTCTGTATCCCATGTGAAGTGTTACAAGCCAGCAATACATCAACCGATGAATTTAACATTTTTTGAAATCTTAGATGTTTTGCTAACTTGCAACATTTACAATGTGCTATTTCTCACAAGATGAATAAATATTGCAATTTTTTTTCCACCCACTTTTATTTTAATGCAGTCTAGGAACTTATGAATAACAGTGATAGATGATTAAGTATTAATTGTATACCAAACAATTACATAGGAAGTGATACTTTTCTATGCACTTAACCCAGAAGAGATCTTACTGCTTGATACATAGGGATACCACAGCTTATTTTATTATTATGATGTTGTGTTCCTGGTGTGTAAGACTTAGCTCAATGTGTTCTCTCCTACATAAGAAGTACAGAAGCTATGCTTTAGGGTAATAATTTGGTATAGTCGTCAAGTTCATTGATTAGAACACTTCTGTGCCAAATAGCTGTTCAGAACGTTTATTAATATATATAAATGATTTGGATGAAGGAACTAAATATAGTATCTCCAAACTTTCAGATGACACAAAGCTGGGTGTGAAGGTGAGCTGTGAGAAGTATGTAGAGATGCTTCAGTGTGATTTGGACAAGCTGAGTGAATGGGCAAATGCAGTATAATTGGATAAATATGTGGTTATCCACTTTGGTAGTTAAAACAGGAAGGCAGATTATTATCTGAATGGCTATACACTGACAGAAAGAAATGTGCAATGAGACCTGGGTGTCCTTGTATACCAGTTGCTGAAAGGAAGCATGCAGGTGCAGTATAGGGTAAAGAAGGCAAATGGTATGGTGACCTTCAAAACAAGAGAATTTGAGTACAGGGGCAGGGATGTCTTGCTGCATTTGTATAGGATCTTGATGAGACCACACCTGGAATCTGCCATCCTTACCCACAGCAATATGACACTCAATTGTCCTCTGGAATATTGTGTACAATTACGGCCTTCTTATCTGAGGAGGTATGTTCTGGGAATAGCATCAGTGCAGCAACTGTTTAGCAGACTGATTCGTGGGTTGGCAGCACTGATGTATGGGAAGAGATAGTAGGAACTGCAGATGCTGGAGAATCTGAGATAACAAGGTGTAGAGCTGGATGAACACAGCAGGCCATGCAGCGCAGAGGAGCAGGAAGGCTGACGTTTCGGGCCTAGACCCTTCTTCAGAAAATGGGAAGATTTGATTTGGTCGGGAGTATATTCATTAGAGTTCAGACGAATGAGTTGGGGGGTGGAGGTGGAATCTCATTAGATGCCTATGAAATTCTAATGGGACTAGACATGGTAGATGCAAGAAGGATGTTTCTGGTGGCGAGTAGTCCAGAACCAGGGCTCACAATCTAAGAAATGGGGTAAACTACTCAGGACTGAGGTGAATTAAATTTCTTCCGTGGTAAGTCTGCGGAATTTGCTACCACAGACAGCAGATGCGGCAAAAACATTGTATGATTTAAAGAAGAGTTGGATACAGCACTTGGGGCTGAAGGGATCAAAGGATATGGGGGGAAAAGCAAGAACAGACTATTGAGTTGGATGGTCATCATTTAGAAATATGGTAACTAACAGGAGTAGGCCAGCTATTCAGCCCTTCCAACCCTCTCCACCATTCATTTTGATCAAAATGAATGGCAGAGAAGGTTGGAAGGGCTGAATGGTCTACTCCTGCTATTTTCTATGTTTCTACATGAATTAGATTTGCAGCAAAAAAAATAAATCAACAAACATTTGTTGCTGAACCACCATACCAGGAAAATGTGCTTATTCCTTCTATTAGGGAAGGGAGGGGAATTTTGTGCTTCAGAAGAATATTGCAGGTACGTGAAAGTTGGCGTTACCAAAACAAAATTTCAATGAGGCTCATCTCAGAGGAACCCTCATTGCTATAGTGGTGTGGTCTTTCCATTTCTGAGAATAATCAGCTTGATGACCTTTTTAATTAAGACCTTTAATTTAGCATTAATTAGGCCTGAATTAAGTGAAATTTTACAATATGGAGGCTCATTTATTATTTCCTCAATGGGAAACGCTCATGATCATTCAATTAGGGCGCTGTAGCTAAAGAGGTTTGTGACTGCCATGCGGGTTAGATACAAAGCCAAGTCAGGAATCAGAAATGATGATATTCTAACCCCCCATTCTCTATCTCCTAAATATAACAGTGTTTGAAAATAAACATGTAGATGGCCTAATACTTTATATTATCTTTGATAAAAGAAGTATATATGTGATTTCGTGATGTCCTCAATCTATTAATCCAGATTATTGGTATTGTTAAGTAATAAATACCTTGCTGTATAATTATCAGACATTACATTAGGGTAATGCTTATGATCATTTCAATTGCAAACAGTTTCTATTATGATCCTATGCCCTTTATACTGAATTACTTTAAGACCTTTCATTCAATGTATACTTTTTACCGTGGTTTTATGCTGAAACTCTTTGCTGAAAAATTTAAATTCTGAAGCTGACAATTTAACAAGCTAAAACATTTAAATTGGTGGAATTCTCTTCTGAGACGAAAAGTTGTTTAAAGAAATCACTATTACAGTGAAAAATATTGTTTTGAAACAATGAAGAAACACAAAGAAGTCTGTTAAAAATAGAAAACCACACAAAGTTGCTGATATATTATGTACAATATGAAAAATAAAGATCAGGCAGCGCAAGTGGGTCTCTCGATTGTCACTAACAAGGCAATCAAAATGATGTAAATTATTCACATAACAGCTTGCAAATACAGGCTCTCTAATAACTGATTTATAAATTATCTCACCGTGGCTTTAACTGGTATCCAAACTGAATAACCTGCTTAAGTCTGCCCAGTATGAATAGCTTTCATTGTTTTATTTTGCAGGCCTAAAGCATAAGTGGTAGCAAACACAGCATCAATAGACTGATAGTGTAACACCCAAGAGCTCAAAGCAAATGCCAAAAGGAGTTGATCTTCACAGGGAACAATAGATTGATGGAGAAAATTAGTTGGACAGCTTTCGATTGAATGTTCAGGTATGTTGTTCACTGTGGAGTCGAAGAACATCTGAGGTAGACTGAAAGAGAAAGTGACCTGATTAATTAAAGCAGAGTTGGCTGCAGCAATGCAGTGTCTCCAAACACCTCTCCATGGTGAGAGCAAAGAAGCAAGCCTACATTAATATTTCATTGTTGCTTTCTGTCAGAACTGAAAAGAATACACTGTTCCATCTCTGGATCAGGGATAAAGTGTCATTTCAAAATGATTGCACCTTAATTAACTGATTTTTGACACATTATTGTTGTTGATATATATCCAGAGTTCAGCAAATACTTCTGAATGACATAACTTTAAATAAACATGTTATAGAATTTTGAAGTCATTTTTTGGAAGCCGTTAAAATTTAAATATCATATAATCCATCCAGTTGTATCCTGGGAAAATTCTTTACAAAGCCTTTAAGGATCTTGCAGGACCACATGGGATTTTGCAATGCAAGATCCTTGTAACTTAGGTGCAGTTAACATTCCAGTCATCGTATAACATGTTGTAACATTTCAAAGTTACTCTTTACCTTCTTAGCTTAACTGGTAGAATTGAGGCAAAGCAATATTTCAATCTTAAGTTTCTGCTTAGTTGCCCTAGTTTCTTAAGCACGATTAATGTGAAATCAGCCAAAGTAACACAAAAGATTGTAAAACTGTAAGTGCACATTTTGTTTAATGTGACTTGAATTTCTGTTATATTACACACAAAGTTGACTCTGCCCACAATACTGGGCACATTGCCAAATTAAATTTATTACAATTGTGAGTTGTCACTAATTATGCTTATTGGGGGGTCTTCAAGGAGTCTCGTAAAATTAAGTGTTTTTAGGCATAGAGATAGTAATAGGCATGTTGGGATATAGTTTTCCAATTTACAAAGAAACATTTAATTTAAACCACCGAGGAATAAATGAATATGTATAATCTTTCAAAATCATTCTCAGTGTTTTTTTTTAAATCAGGTTACAGACAAGCGGCAGACTACACTCATTAAAATGTTTATCTTTGTGATAAACCCATTTTCAGCTGTGCTTATCAAGCTGCATAAAGTTAACACAACAATATACTAAACAATCATTTCAAAATCATTTTTAAAAAACAAAAAATTACAAAATGGCGTCCAATTTATAGTGCTGATTCATGGTCAAATTTATAAGTTGCAATATACAAATGCAGTTGGACCAAACCTTAAGAAAAAGACCTCTCATATTGTCAGTTTTGGGCACAATTTGCACCACAGTTGCCAACTGCAAACTAAGCCAAATTTCTAGGCCATTTAATGTCAAAAAAGTCACAGGCTAACTTCATTACTGTTAAACAAGACATCATAAGGGTGAGTGCAAGTATATATTTACTTTTCTTCAAAATTCCTCTTTGGAAAGTTTAAAATATGGGACAGAGAATGTCGGGGATAGAGGTGGTGGATGGCCTACCCCGGGATGAAAAGTTACCGACCAGTCTTGGCCTAGAAAGATGCTTGTTCTGCAACCACATTGTACTGAAGGCAGGCTAATTTGATGGATAATGGCACTTCTTCCTGCAGTGCTGGAAGTGCCAGAGCTGCAAAGTGGGTGCAAGGGGATACAGACAAGCCCACAAAGGATGCGTAATTGATTCTGGAACGAGATAAACCAGGGTGCTTGGGGTACAGGTTATCTTGGTCCCCCAAAGAGGGAACGAGGGGTACATTTTGTAGTATGGGTACTGAGGAAGGAATGGCCATTTATCTTCTCAGTAGGTGCCCCAATGGGCAAAGGGGACACACCTCCAAAGATAGTATGCACCTTGTTCCTGTTGTTTTAAATACTATTTTTAAAAACACGATGCCACTGCCACCTGCCTGTCCACACTGAATATTTTATGGCATGGGTAGTGTAGTGTGGGGGTCAATTAAACTTCAAACATGCTGAACTGACCATCAATTATTTACGTACAAGTGGTTGGCAGGGCAGCTGACTTCAGACCCCGCCCACTGTCTATTCTGGGGGTAAGCCATGCGGGGGAGAGAGGGGTACGTCCTCCCCTGCTGCATATGCACCTAACAGAGCCACGTAATATTCAGATCATGGTTTTCAAATCATTAAGTCTTACAATACCAAAAGAAACCTCTTGGTCCATTGTGTCTGTGCCCTTTGAAAATTACTTCCACACCCCTACTTTTTATCCATTGGCCCTGCAATTCTAACCCTGGTGTACAAATATTTATCGAATTCCCCTTTGAAGGTTACTGTGGAAGTTACTTCCACCACTCTTTCAGATACAGCATTGCACATCAACATAACAACTTTCACTATACTGCTATAACGAGAATGTCATTAAACAAAATTTGGACAACAAGCCACGAAATGTGGCATTAGGGCAGATGAGCAAAAACTTATTCAACAAAAAGGAATGTTTTAAGAAGCATTTTATATGTACGTGGGACATAAGAGCAGGAGTTAGCTACTGGAGTCGACTTTGCCATTCAAGACTGATCTAGTTGTAGTCTCAGGTCCAGGTTCCTGTCTGCACTCTAACTAACTCTGCCTTGAATAAATTCAATAAATGTATAATAAATAAAATAAACTCTTACTTTTCTGTGGAAGTGAAAACACAAATTCACGAGCCTCAGAGAACAGAAAATTCTCTTCATCTCCATCCTAAAAGAAGGCCTTCATTTTTTTAAACCATGTCTCTTGGTTCTTATCTCTCCCCACAACAGAAAACATACACCTGGTAGAGAGACTAGCTATTGTCCTCCTGATTCTACATGTTTCAATAAGATAAGGAGGAAAGGAAGACGGATAAAGAGGCAGAGAAGGGAGTAATAGAGCTGAGGGCCATGATATTTGAAAGCGTGCTCGCAAATGGTGGAACTGTTAAAATATGCAAAAGGGCAGAGTAGGAGGAGCACAGAGATTTTAGAGATTGGAGGGCTGGAAAAGGTTACTGTGATAGGGAGGGACAAGATCATTGGGTGATTTGAAAACATGAATGCAATTGAGGCATTGTTGAGCTGAACATCATAACTCACTGCATTAAAAACAATTCTCATCCCACCTCTGACTCATTGCCAATGACCTTAATTCTTTTCTCTCCTTCTTACATAAGCTCTTTCTCCCAGCCAAAAATAGACCAGACAAATATTTTAAAAAAGAGGTGTCAGGAAAGAGAATGAAAAAAGTGGATGATTAAACTGATTCCTACAAAGACTAATTGATCAGGACTACCTTCAAAAGAAAAGGGAGAAACTCTGAAATTCTGTTGTTTTTTGCTCAATTAGCCCTGGAAGTGAACACATACGTTAGGCATTCTAGATATTATTTTATTACTAAATGATTTATTTTTCCACAGTGATACTTTGGAACATTAGGGGCTGATAAAATACAGATTGTCTACTCTCTTAGTGGCCAAGACTATTCCTTTCAGTGTGATCGTACATGCATTCTGTATTCAATCTAAATAAATTGATATTTTTTAAAACTATTTGTTAACAAAACTGTTAAAAAAGAACTTACCCCATTTGTTTTTGTATTTTCTTCTGGGTTTGCATTGCAAATTGTGGTTTTGAATGGCTAATAACAGGCTCCAAAGACTAGATTTTTCAACTTAGTTGGAAGCAAAATGAATGAAGATTGCCATGTTGTGCATTAGCATCAAAGAAATACACTTGCCAGAAGGCCACAGAGCAAGGGAGGGATAATAACACAACTTTAATATAACTTGAGTTCAGTGCCACTTTGTTACTGCTAAAATTGTAATATAATTTCAGAGATGGTGGATGATCTTTCAGGCCAGGTTATTGTTAGACAACTTGTGTTTGACGCTAAACAAAGTAAAACCCAGTCAAAAAGGCTCAGGGGTCCCAGGGCACAATTGAAATTATGAAAAAAGATAGAAATTTTGCAGTGATTTCAAGCAATTCAGTCGAATTGGTCATAGTGCAAAAGATTGTGGAAATTTTAACTACAAGTGAGTTACACCCCGAACTGCATTTGTTTTCTGAAGAAGGGTCTAGGCCCGAAACGTCAGCCTTCCTGCTCCTCTGATGCTGCTTGGCCTATTGTGTTCATCCAGCTCTACACCTTGTTATCTCTGCATTTGTTTTCTGTTTGCCACAAACTTTTACACCAGGTTAAGATTAAATTTGCTGGATCAGGTCCCGGCCACAAAACTGGGCACACTTCAAAGTTGATATTCCATTGAATGTAAGTGCAGGGGTGACAGCGTTTCAAATAGCACCCATCCTCTTAGGGTCTACAGGCACTAAATAAACATGTTTTAATGCATTTTATATCAAATGAATTTACTAAGATATCAACTGTTCTTCAACAATGTAAAGTATTAAAGGCTCAATAGGGATTTTTAAAAGACATTTTCAGTGATTTTACATCAGATTACTCACAGATGGAGGGCTGGGACACTCAATAAAAATGTTTTTGTAATAAATGCATTTGTAGCCTTAAGGTGGGTGGGTTTACCACTTTTAAAATACATCAAAGATTAGTTTTGAATAGCAAAAAAAAAATTCCAGTGTATGACATGATTAAACAGATCCATGAAAGATATACATTTGTGATGATTCAAGTTTTTTTTAAAATTGTAAACTTGGATTGCAATCTAACCAGTGCAATTTTAAGCACATTTGGGATACAATTTCCCAAAGGCACTCAAAGCAGACATTCTAAACCCTCCCATATTAGGTTAAATGTCTCAAAAGTACATACGCTCCAATTGCAGCACAAGTGTATTATTTAGATGCACAAAGTATCAGTTCATCCAGGACACACAAAAGGTCACTTAAACAACGTGCTTAAGGCAAATGCTTAAAGTAATTCCAACCAATTTCAAATGACAGAGTGTTGCAGTGGACATTTTATTTTTGTATGGAACATCCAGATGCTAAATTCAAAATTAGTGAGCTCTGTATTGTCAATTCAAATATAAATTGAAAAAGCAAAAATAGCTGAGATTCACACTTCATTTCCAAGTACACAGTAGGGGATTGTTAAATATACGTCTGATTCAAGCATCTTAATTCTCGGGGCACTAAAGAGGATTTGTTTGTCAACGCTTTTAATTTGTTATTTCAAAGCGCTTCACTTGTATGTAACCAGAACTTAGAAAGGACGTTGTGAGTGGTGAGGTGGTGTGGATGCCAAAAATGCCATCGGAAGGGAGATAGACAAAAAGAAAACCCATTTTAGGTTCCTATGTCCAATTTCTATTTGGTAATCAGATGATTAGCATCTCTATTTCAAGCAAGGAGAGGATTGGATTTGGCTATAATACTGTGCAGTCAAATTACCTGATGAGTTTAAAAGAAAAACAGAAATTACTGGAAAAACTCAGCAGGACAGGCAGCATCTTTGGAGGGAAAGCACAGCTAACATTTCAGGTCCAGTGTCCCTTCTTCAGAACCTAATGATTTTCACTGTCAAGGTTCACAAATAGGAAATACCGCTCTTATGAGATTTTTGAAGTTGGACAATATTTGCATACTACATGAGTCAGCACCTGCAGGGAATTTCAAATTAGGAGAGGTAAGAACCTCAAGGCAGATTCAAAGTAATGAGTTGAAATGAATTTAATAACTATGAATACTGTTTTGTCAGGTAAGAACCCAATCATATTTTAGCCTTCGCTTCCCCATTTTTGGGTAACTAAGCACAGGCTCAAACGTAAGGGTCTATAAACTCTGAATCAGAGATAGTGGGAACTGCAGATGCTGGAGAATCCGAGACAACAAGGTGCAGAGCTGGATGAACACAGCAGGCCAAGCAGCATCATAGGAGCAGAAAGGCTGACGTTTCGGGCCTAGTCCCTTCATCAGCTATTTCTGATGAAGGGTCTAGGCCCGAAACATCAGCCTTTCTGCTCCTATGATGCTGCTTGGCCTGCTGTGTTCATCCAGCTCTGCACCTTGTTGTCTATAAACTCTACCAGTCCAAAAGAGTTTTACAGGCATAACCCAAAGTACTATTGATATATTCACTTTCAAAGGGTTCAGTTGTACTGAGCTGCATCACCAATAAATGGTGCATTATTCATAATAGATAACAATTTGACTCAAGTTGATTCCATATTACCATAAATTAAGAATAATTAGATCATTTTCTTAAAATAATTTGAATAAAGTTGTTGGTAATTGATGGTGTATTTGGCTTCTGTAAACACCAATCTTTTGTCATATGCTCATGATGTATCTTTAGATTGCTTCTCAAATGATATTGATACTATCAGAGTTATTACAATTATCTAAACTCTTTCACTCAGAACATAATTTTGAATTTTTGTGGTCCTCCGCATAACTGCCAACGTTGCTCCTCATTTGTCACCTACTTTCTTTTAATTGTTTGATAGTATCACCGCATCAAAATGAGGCAGGACTTGTGCCTATGAAAGTGGATCTCAGGAATCAATCTCTCACCATGTTCAGTGCTAATAGCAACAATTATAAATAGACATTTTTGTTCCGATTACAAATGTTTTTGAGCCGAGTTCTTTCACATTTTAGGTGACAAAAGTTTGGGTCTGTGTTATAATCATAGTGAAATGGCCTATCAATATTCAACTGCCATCATTTGACTTTTATGCCTGAGACTTCTATGTACTATAAATGATTTTAAAAAGAACAATGTTGATCTCTGATGGCTGCTTTTATCATGCGACAATCCCAGACAACCGACATGGAAGATGCAAAACCGGCTGCCTCGGAATTGCCATTTTAATCACTGAAACTCAGTGATGCATAAAGAAATTCACCTTCCTTGTTTTACTCATACGTGCATGACAACTTTATATGTCAGAGATAAAAGATTACTCGTGGAGCGTCCTTTCAATAAAGACAATGGACTATACTTAGAATTTACAAACAAAGTATATTTCAGAAGCTTGCTTTGCCCAACACACTAGACAGAAAGCAACATGAAATGCAAAAGGCACCATTGCTGGAAGTGACACACACATACACACGTACATACGTAAGCTATGTTACCAAACAACCCATCATAAAGCACACCATTGACATGCTGCAAAAACTCTTCACTGACAACTCCAGATAAACAGCTGGACTTGCATCTATTCATTCTTGCAACCCAAAGGACTGTTAAGATCTGTAACTAAAGCTACCTTCACCATCCTTTCTGTACTTGACACTCACCTCATTGTCTTTTGCAAGTTCATTACCTGTACTTGTGTTTGTACCCATGTATTTTTTTTCAGGATAGTAGGTAATATAACTCCACACTTTCACTCAAAAAAACTTCCACCATTTGCCAAACACATATTTCTATGGAGGGACAGTTGACCATTATCTGGCATGTTGATTTGATATGCCTGTGGGGTTAAAGTGGGGAGAACAAGATTTTGATAGACACAAAGTGCTGGAGAAACTCAGCAGGTCTCGCAGCATCTGTGGAGAGAGAAACAGAGTTAATGTTTTGAGTGTGAATCTTCTTTGATACTTTTGGACAGTTAAATTAATGGGACAGTGTTCAACTGATGCTTGGAAAAATCATCCCTTAAAATGGCACCATAGATTTGAATCATAAGCGAATACGGAGGACGGGGAAAGGCAGTGAATTATGGGAAATCTTCAATTTGTCATTTTTGATTCTTGAGTGTCAAAGGAGCGAGCCAACTGGACAGTATCATGATGGTGGGTCTAAATCCAACCCTCTGATTCTTTTCTTTTGGCAAATCAATTGTGAAAGGATTACCCAACAAAGGTAAGAGAACTGTGCCATCGAGGAAGATTCAATATCGGAAAAGACTGCATTGTGCAAATGGTTAGTGCGCCCTTTCTGCTACCCAGCCCTATCAACGCTGAAAGTAGAAATGAAAACTATCCAGGATTATAACTGTCTTAATCTGGAACCAAGACAGTCCAGCTTCACATGCAAACATGCTCATAACTTAGACTGGTTGAAAAACAAAATAGAGTTAAGCTTGCCGCATTAAAAAAAATCACTTCTCACTTTTAAGAAATAAATATAGCAGTTGGTTGGTATATTTCACTTGGCACACTGTTGGTCCCACCATGCTAAAAATTTAATGAGTTTCTCTGAACATTGCATTCAGTGGAGAAACGATATATCTTGACAAACAATAATTTACAAAAAGCATCACTTTTGAAATACTGAACTAAAGTGTTAGGGTTTGAAGATCTAGTGTGAAACATGTTTATAAATTAGCTTTCTGTGATATTCATCCCTCTCTCAGACTCTTGATCTGTAAAAAAAGAAACATACATTTGTGTGCAATTCTTGCCTGAATTTTACCTGACCTATATTCCTGCCGACATTCATGAAGTCTTTGTAAGCATGTCATGTGGTCAGTGTCCTTGCAGCATGTTGCAGTTGTACCCTCTAGCCAATGTTGGTACTGTAGTGTCCCAGTTTTGTCTCATCAAGTTCAGAATGTCCTGCAGACTATGATTCAGCCTATGCCACATCTCTGCTTTCCAAATTATGATATGTTTTGTCAAAATATTGTATCAAAAAGAAGATAGAATGTGCAACTTAAAAATAGAGCTTGGATTATGGCCACTTGCTTTTATTCAATTATTCTGTTGCCCATCTGTTTTCACCAGAATGCCACACCTGACATTTGTACAACATACAATAAAGGATGAAGTAGGAGACATGTTAATATCCTATGCTGTTTATACTCTCAAACTTGCAAAAAAAAAATCCATAAAACACAGATAGGATGAATATCTAAAGGTAAGTCTTTTAAATTTTATATATATAGTGGACAATTCCTGCAGCATTCTGTCAATAAACTGAAAGTTGTATGAGCAAATTACTGCAGATGCTGTTTCTAAAGCTGAAATACCAGTACAATCCTCAGAGCCTGATTATAAAGCTGTGACAAGGTTTTACATGCATCATAGTTGATTATCAGTTGTTATGTTTGAAAATTACTAATGTGTGTATTTGAGGAGACAATATACAGTTTGAGGCAGTTGAAAAATAGTACTATTAAAAATTACTAAAGAAAATATTGAGTTCACTTTTATTGAAAGTATAGCCTTTATATTACCTACTGATAACTTAATAGAAGAGGCAGTTACTATAAACCATATTGGTACAGTTAAGCCCTTTGTTTGAGTTTTATACTGCCACATACAATTCAGGTATAAAACTCAGCAGGGCTCTACATAAAGAATGGTGGAAAGAAATCTAAGTCTGTGAGCATTAGAAAATTTTGTTTGGATGAGTGTTATGCATAAATGGTTTCAATGTAATTAATTTTGACATTTGGGAGCAGAACAGGAAGTTGTGTAGCTCTTCCTGACAAGATGCTCTTATCTGTTCCCTTTACACAGCAGATGTATAATTCACTTCTTTTGTCTGAAGGATGCTGATTCACAGCCTAAGTGGCCTTGTACAAACATAATGAATACAGATTGGCTATTTTGTAATATTTCAGAGCACTTTTATTGCCTTTTCCAGTTCTTAAATCAGCAAATTATGAGTTGTTCTTTATTATGGCCATTTATCTAGAAGAAGGAATAAATTTATATGTTTAAAGAACGGTAAGATGCTCTCATGAGATTATGAGAAAGGTCATGCATTTAACTAGTTGAAGAGCTCCGTTATGGCAACAGTGACGGAAATCCACATGTGGAAATTTCAGTATTCTGATTGGCTGGAACAGGTATATCAAGCTGACCTCGAGATGGAACAGTGGAGGTGAAAACCCTGAAATTGTTTCAGGACAAGTGAATGCTGAAATGGAGGTGGTGCTGGATGAATAAGCATTGGATTTGTGAATGGCCTCCCTCAGCAATAATTAATTTACAACCTTGTAAGTCAATCATTCTTGATGGAACTGTTTGAAAGAAAAACCTAATTTTCAACATATTTCACAGAGAAGCGCAAAACTTAAAAACTGTAAGCTCTCAATGGAACAAATAAAAATACAATTCTTAACGTAAAAAAATAAAGTGCTTTTAACAAGATCCACTTGCTAACAGCTGTGATAAATGATTCTAGGGAATTTTGAGTTATCTTTAGCTGTCTTGTTTTGTGCGTGATTTAGCACCATATCTCCATGTTTAATTCAAAAAAATATTGTATCCTTCATTATATGCTTTCCAGGCTTCACAATTGTTGAAATTCTTAATTCTGTATTTGGTAGAGTCAACGTCAGTATCATTCTGATAATTGAGCGTTGAGCAAGAATATGAATGAAGTTTTTTTTGGGTTTAATAAAAATTGCCCTCATTTTTGTCCTGAAAACATGTCTGTAGGTCATCATCTGTTGACAAAGGTAAACATTAGGGATAAAACAGGGAAGATTTCATCTGTAACTATGAATGAAATGATCTCATCCTTCAAACTCAGTTGCAGGGTTAACAAAGACAACTGTCACTATAAATCAGTGGGTTGGGAATTATAAATTGATTCATCATTCAATACGATGGCCACAGCTTTCAATTTGAACTTATCCAGTAACAAAGCCTTAAAACATATACAGAATGTCACTGCACTTCACCATTTTCATTCTCATAAGCTGTTTTGACATCAGAGTAATGAGATATTTACGAATGCTTCATTCAATGATGGCATTTATCTGCTGTAAACTCACAACCATTTGGGACTAGAATGAAATAGTCAGTTTTGCTTTGGGTTCATTTTTGGACCTATGTTCCACATTATGCTGCTAGTGGGCACATGAATCGAGAGGCCTGAGGACAGTTGGAAATTACCTCTTGGGCCTCCTCAACAAACTTAATACCAGTGCTTTGGCCCTCAGGTAATTTAGGTCAAAGATACATAGACAAGTAAATTGTGAACAGGACATAAAATGTCTGTACAAGGATATAAGTAAGTTAAGCGAGCAAGCCAAAAAAAAAGCCAGATGAAGGGCGATGTGGGAAAATGTAAACTTGTCCACTTTGGCAGGAAAAATAGCAAACCAGTACATCAATTAAATAGAAGGAAATTGCAGGACCCTGTGATATAGTCGAATCTAGGGTCCTCGTACATGAATCTGAAAAAAAGGTCATTATCAAGGTAACAATTTTTTTTTTCTGAAGAAGGGTCCATGCCCGAAATGTCAGCCTTCCTGCTCCTCTGATGCTACTTGGCCTGCTGTGTTCATCCAGCTCTACACCTTGTTATCTCAGATTCTCCAGCATCTGCAGTTCCTACTATCTCATTATCAAGGTAAACAGGTCATAAGGAAGACAAGAGGACTGGAATAAAAAAAAGTTGGAATAAAAACAGAAAATGCTGAGGATATTCAGCAGGTCTGTCAGCATCTGTGGAGATAAAAACAGAGTTAACTTTTCAAGTCCAACATGACTGCACTTCCAAACCAGTTCTGAGGAAGAGTCACATTGGATTCAAAAATGAACTCTGGTTCTCTCTCCACAGAAGGTGCCAGATCTACAGAGTTTCTCTCGCATTTTCTGCTTTTATTTCAGGTTTCCAGCATCTACAATATTTTGCTTTTATAGTAGCAGGAATATTCCACAACAGTTGTACAGCGTGATGGTGAGAACACATCTGGAAAACTGTGTGTAGTTTCGGTCTCTTTACTTAATGAAGGATATTATCACTGTAGAAGCAGTTCAGTGAAGGTTCACTTGACTAATACCTGGGATAAAGTAATTAACTTACAAAGAAAGTTTGGACGGGGTAGGTCTGTATCCACTGGAGCTTGGAATAGTCAAAGGTGGTCTTATTCAAATATGTAAAATCCTGTGGGTACTTGACGCGAATGATTCATGAGAGTTTTATGGAAGAGACAAGAACTTGGAATCACCGTTTAAAAAAGAAACGGTCGTGCATTTTAGAAGTTGAAGAGAAATTGTTTCTCCCCGGGTCATTAATCTGTGGAATCATCAACATCCAGAGAGCAATGAAGGCAGGAACTTTAATTATTTTTAAGGCAGAGTTCAACAGATTCTTGACTAACAATGGAATCAAAAAGTAAAGGAGGTAGGCAAGTTACGGAAGGAATGAATTAGACAAGTGGGCTGGAATGGCTGTGAAACCATGACACCTATAGAATTGGGAGAGCAGTTTTGCATCTCTTGGTCTACAGAATAACTTTTTTTTAATATAAACCTTTATTTTTGAAAAAGAAACAATGTTTTGTTGCAGGATTGCTGAAGATGTCTGGGCCAAATCAGCCAAGTCATTGCCCCTCACATACCAGCTAATTTCTAGAGATAGTAGGAACTGTAGATGCTGGAGAATCTGAGACAACAAGGTGTAGAGCTGGATGAACACAGCAGGCCAAGCAGCATCAGAGGAGCAGGAAGGCTGACATTTCAGGCCTAGACCCTTCTT
>NC_063346.1:42196114-42225108 GCF_021869965.1 Rhincodon typus
CATTTTCTGAAGAAGGGTCTAGGCCTGAAATGTCAGCCTTCCTGCTCCTCTGATGCTGCTTGGCCTGCTGTGTTCATCCAGCTCTACACCTTGTTCTCTCTTAATTTCTAGAAGGGAGTACTTGAGAGACATTAAGCTCCTATTTACATTTAAGGGAACTAACACTTAATTTTGGCATCCCTCGAAATGATTATGGAAAGGACCAACGCTGTGGAGTTGACACCCAGAATGGTTGTTGGCCGTCCCAGTGTTAAAGTAGCCTGTTTTACACCAGTTTCACAATTGAGAATAGGCAGTGGCACATACAAATTTCAATCCTGGGAATAACAATTCCTGTGGCATTACTTTGGTGGATTTCTGTTATATTGTTCTCTTAGGCACAATAGAATCGATTTGAGTTTATAACTCATTGATGACACACTATAAAACCATGAATAACTTTAAAAGCGTTAGGCTGAATCATACATTGTCAATATAGTCTCAAGTTCTAGTTCTTAATGGAGAAAACCATAAATGGTTTTGACAATTTTTATAGAAAACAGTACCTTCAATTACTTTGAATGAGTAGCCTTCAGCTCAACGTAGAGGTTATTAAGGTACACACATTATACGTCTATTATTTGTCTACTATCTTAGATATAAGTTATTTCAATCTGTCTCATTTTCAAACATTATTGCCTCTGAATCAGAAAGTCACAGTCTGACCTGACTTGAAAACTTAAACACAAAATTTTGGCTGACAGTCCAAGGAGGTATTGAGTGTGGTCTGGACTATCAGAGGTAAACTCCATCTGAGGTGCTGCTTACATGCTTATGCAGATTTTAAAGATTTCTTGGTCTCATTTTAAGAAGGGAAAGGAGCTCTCATGTAATTCTGGATAATATATTTCTCCCAAACCACCCATGCTTCTTTGAAAGCACCATTGAAATCCAAAGACAACCTGGAAAAACAAGGGAAGCCTGCAAATAGAAACACTGTCACCTGAAAATTTCCTTCAAAGTGGCATATCATCTTGACTTAGAAATGGATCATCATTCCATCATTGCAATGGGTCAAAATAATAGCTACCTGACAGCATTTTGGGTGTACCACAATACTATATTGTTTCAAGTGAACAGATCACCAGTCCCTTCTCAAAGAAAATTCAAGATGGACACACAATAGCCAGCAATGCCCATAAACAAAGAAATAAATCGTAAGGAAATGCTAATGCTGGAAATTAACTGACTGTACCTTTTATTACTACAGCTATTATGCTTAGCTATGTCAACAACAGCTCATACAATTTCATGTCAGGTTATTTTGAGATGTTTCTAGATAAATTGATAAGGAATTATGTAACACAAATCTTTTTTAAGATTGGAATCTGTTTAGTTTAAAATAATTTTTGAAACTTTTCCAATGACTTAGATAAGTCAGAAGCAAAAAATTAGATATGAATGTAGATGTTTTGATTAAACATTCAACGGCATTACCATCACTGAATCCCACTATATCAAAATCCTTGGTATTAGCATTAACAAGAAACATAACTGGACTAATCATATAAATACTGTGGCTGCAAATGCAGATTGGAGGTTGAAAATTCTGTGATGAATAACTCACCTTCTAACTCCTCAGAGCTAGACCATTTTTTATAAGGCACAAGCCAGCAATTTGAAGAAATACTCTCCATGTACTTCATTGGGTGTGGCTTCAACAACTCTCGAAAATCTCAACACCATCCAGAACCAACTGCCTGCTTGATCAGCACCACATTCACTCACCTCCTCGATCCCTCCCTCCACCACTGACCCACAGTGGCAGCAGTATGTACCACCGCAGCACCTCATGAAATCTCCGTCTTCAGCATCTTCCAGACTCCAACCTCTACAACTGAGGAGTGGACAATGGCAACAGAAGCATTGGAACACCACCATTTGCAAGTTGCCCTTTAAGTACCATATTACCCTGACTTGGAACCACATTTGTGGGTTTTCACTGTCACTGGGTCAGCACAGTGGTGTATCTACACCACATGTACCTATCTATGAACTTCAGTTTAGGAAGGTGACTAGCTACTCAGAAGCAATTAGAGATTAACACTGGGTAACAAATGCTGGCCTGGCCAGCCACACCCATACCCTGTGAAAGAATAAATTTTAAAAGTGTAGGTATTTGACACAAAAGTAAACACAATCCTGGAGAACCATAGACTGCTCACTCATTAGGGAAAGGTCACTGGTGGTCAGTTTAACCTGCAGGTCACTACATCTCAGTTGAGGGGGGAGATTGAGGTCATGGTAACTTCATCCAGTTCAGGAATTGAACCTGCATTTGTTGCCATCACTCTCCCATGCCATCACCATCTAGCCAACTGAGCTAACCAATCCCCATGTTGAATGTTACTGTGTGAATATTGTGGGCTATGATATGATTTCAATCCCACACTAGTATAAACATGTTTTCATTCATTCCCTTTTACGTCAAAAAATAACTGACATGCTGTTCATGTAACCTTCATTTCAGCACTTAAGTATATTGCTATGAGGTGTACAACCACATACCTGTGTAAGATGGAAGGTGCCATTTTACTTATCTCTCTTTTCTATCCCTAGTTATTACCAGAATACATAAATATTGATTTCTTCATGATTGACCTCTCTATTAGGACTGATGCCACTCTCTGCAAAAGTTATATTCTTTCATTATTGCTGAGGGAATACAGAATAAACTGAAACCTCAGAAGATCAGCTACATCTTGCTAGATTGGTATGACAATGCCACTCATGAAATCACTGAGGTGAGGTTGTTGATGCAATGCCATTTTTTGGACAGGTTCAAGTTGTGAATTCATGCCTGATGTAGATTAAGTAAAAACTTCCAGAAGTTGGTTTCCTCTTTCTTGAAGATGGTTTCTAAGCAAATGGAACTCTCTAGAAGTACACCTACTTATAAGTGATAAGCAAACTAAAACAAAAATAAATCCAACAATGTGAATAAAATTGACTTCAAGAATGCACCAGGAGGTTTATTTGATTCTTTATGTGGTAGAACAGTTAAAAGAACAGAGATCTTGCATTAAACCAAAAGTATCACATGGATATAAGTTATGTATGTTTGTAGTTTGTCCTGAATACATTTTAACTCTAAAAGTCAACATTTAGCAAGTAGCGACTTGAATGTTTGAAGCATTTGGCCCAAATTTCCTGCCTAACCCTTCATTAATGTCCTTCCTTTCAGCCAGAAAAATAAATAACTTGCGCTGATGAACTCTCAGTATCTGCATCATACATTTTCAAGTTACAGTGGGCTAAATTTTTAGGCAAAGTGTTTTCCCTGGTGACAGTTGAGTTTTATGGATCTACCATGTTGACTTTTCTCATGAAATCATCCGCTTTCCAGCTCATTTATTAGTATCTCATGTCCGGTCCACAGAATCATGTGGCAGGAGGAGTCAAAGTTATCATTGCTGCCAGGTCTTTGTGATATTGATGACACTGGTGGCATCTTTAAACCTCGGCTCTACAACACTTCAGAGGCTACACGCCAGAAATTGCCTTTCACACTGTGACCATTGAATGACACAGCCCGAAAAGGCAGGTTAGCTCCTTGCTTTACTAACAAGGGGCTGAAGGTCCTTGTGGACAGGGTGATCGAAGAAGAGAAGTGCTGTTCCCTCCAGAATGCGAAAGAAGACCATGTGATCAGGCATGGCTAGCATTGACAGAGATACCGGCCTGAATCAGTGTGGTGTCCTCGGTTAAAAGAAGTACCCAATATTTAGAAAGAAGTATCAATGGCCTTGTGCTCTCCATGAAGGTAGGTGCCATCATTTACTCTCTTCCATGGTACATGCATACTACTCAGTAATTCAGCCAATGCACCCACCTCTCACCAAGATTAATGGACTAAAACTCTCACTGTTAAATGCAACATGTCCATTCAATGGCTCTTCCCACCTCATCCTTGCAAGTTACTAACATTTCCTATTCACTCACTAGGGACACACTTCGCCACTTCTCTTACCCCCCTCATCAAACTAATGCTTCTCCCATCCACTTCCTTAACATTCAATCCTCCTTTTGTCTCATTGCAGAAATTAAATATCTCATGACTCCCCCCAGGAGGGTCAAGGCCAGTAGCAGAATGGTGGACATGAGGTTGCTCACCCTACAGGAGGAGAAGATGCTGGAGTTGACTGAAGAGGGTGACTGCTCAGGAGCTCCAAAGTGAAGTCCAGGAGGGATGAAGCGAAGTGTGAAGTGTTTGGAGAGCAGCCATGATGATGTAGCGAGGCTGGGAGTCTGGTGATGCCCAGTTACATGAATGAAGGCTGGAAGGGAAAGAAACATGTTGAGAAATGGTGGTTAAGGTGGAGCTGGATGTAAGTGATACCTGGTAATTACTCTGACTTCCATGTCAGCAAATGGCAGCATCTAGTGTCTCAGCGAAGGTGAGGAGAATGGTGAGCCGCATATGAATAATGAGATGCAAATGCATGGAAATAAGGTATTCACTGATCATTAGTGAAATTCAGAACTCACTGTTTAATCCCAAAGGTGATAATCAGAATTTTTTTACTCAACATTAGGAAGCTGCTGGTTTCATTCACACGATACGTTCTAAACTTTCTCACCATTGATCATGCAGCTCCACGCAGCAGAAGAATACTTTCCATGAAAAACTACCACATTTGATTCTGAGACTACATGCTTCACTGTTGCGTCTTAGTAGAAACTAAAATCAAAGTTACTCAGATAAGAGAAAATGTTATACAGATGAAACAATGTGAAACAGTGACATTCCTGCACAAAGGAACAAATGTACTATAAATCTGCAAACCACTAAATCCTCCCAATAACCATATTGGAACCATTTCTGTCTCACCAAAGTTATTTGCATTTTTCATTTCAATTTGTCCTCCAATTCTTCTCAGGCAAATTACAAGAAATATAAATAAAATACTTGCCGTGAGTTCTGATTGACTTTTGGTTCCCACATACTTTAAATGTTTGAAATACACTTTAAGCTTGGAAAGTCTAGAGGGTTTATCTTTGATACTTGCCATGATATCTTGTACAACAGAACTGAGTCAGGATAGTGCTGTTATTTGTTAAATATCACATGACTCTTTGTGACTCACCATGAATGTGCCATCATGGAACACTTAAACATACAAATTAGTTCTGAGCGAATTAGTTCCTAGGCCATTAAATGGAACAAAATGACACATCACCTCCTAATGGGCTCTCGTGGTGTCATGGTAGGGTTTGTACCTCTGTACGAGAAAGCCTAGGTTCAATCCTAACTGATCCAGGGTTTGTTGTAACATCTCTCATCAGGTTGATTAATGATATCTATACTCACTCATTTCCTTTAAAATTTTGTGTAATTATTACAGTCATTAACTTTTCTAAAGGAAAGAAGATTATCAATGGAATTTTATAAATAAACTGCACTCCCTTTACAGTGTGTATTTTTTCCAAAAATATTATCCACAGTATCATTGAGGTGGTAAGATGCTGTCCTCTATCTGTTGGATTTGGCATTTGTTGCTCTTGGTGTTGAGTTGGCACACTCCATAGGTGATGTAATGTCTGGTGTTATGGGTATTGAGCTTACAGTTACTGATGTTGTTTCCTGGATAGTGATCGTTGATGCACTTTTTGGTTTTACCAGCTCTAGTGTAGATCAATATAGATCCTGTTTCTTCTCGTTTGTTTCAGTTTCAATCATGACATTAGCTGGGCTTCAGGTTTTCATGACTGGATCTTGTACTTGTCCAGCTTGTGATAGATATTTGGAATATCTTGTTGAAGTGTTTACCTTCTCATTCCTGTGCTTCAGCAGCTTGTTGTTTGCCTCCTCTTGGCCACTTGTAGGATCTATCACTGAGTGAATTTAACACCACCAAACTGAGTCAAAACAGGATTGAGACCAGCAAAGTCAAGGAGTTACAAATGCTCTTTCAACAAGTGATCTAGGGATTCCCAATAGAATACAACAAATGCAACCAGTAATATAGTAGTTGATCAGAGATGATATGTTAACGGATGATGGTGTTCTTCCAATGTGATCCAGGATAATCCCACCTAAAGCAATGCAGGAACAATTTCTCCAGAAGACAACAAGAAAGCCACATTGGAATAGAGAAGAGTAAACTCAGTTACATAAAGTAAGGGCACATTTGCACCAAATTTTCTTTGCTTCTTTTCAGAAGGTGCTTTTCACTGAATGTACTGTCTCAAACCTCAGTGTTGCCTCTTTCACCTCGTGGTTTCCTGGGATAACCTACAACTCTTCACTACTGTGCAATCCCCAGGGCTGCAGAACTATCAAATTCAGTAAGGTAGACCATAAGACATAGGAACAGAACTGGACTCTTTAGGCCATCGAATCTGCTCTGCCATTCAATCATTCCTAATATATTTCCCAACTCCATTCTCCTATTCCCTCCCCATATACAGAACATACAATTAAGATCTTTTTCTATGTATCCTCCTCTGATTTGGGTAGTACCTAGTTGATGAACCTTAGTTTCCCTGCATACTGTTAACATGGTATTGCTTCGTTTCAGAACACCTTTCCTTAGATTTTCATTCTCTTCCAAATTTTCAGGAAAGATTTGGCACAGTCTGAGTGGGGTGATGTTACGCTGATCAATCTTCACCTTCAGATTTATCGTTATGGCTTATTTCTCACCACCTTCCTGATCTGAATTGTTGTGTGAATTTTTTTTCCCACCCGGGTTCTGTTGCAGTTGTTTGGTTCCTGTATCTAACACGTTCACAATCACTGCCATCTTCCAGAGTAGGGATATTTTAGTTTCTTTTCCTGTCCATTCATTTGTTGATCTCGCTTTGGTTGCTTGTCTACCACTTTCTTCCTTTGTTCTGCATATCGTTACCCAATGATTGGCATTTCCCCAAGCTCTTCAGAATGGTCTATTTGCAAGACTTTTCTTTCTAATTGTGAATTCATGTAGCTGTCCACAACTCCTACACATCTTTCTTTCTGTTTGGTGTACATTTTTTACTGTTGCTATTTCACTGTATCAAATGTGCTGCCTTTCCCTCCACTTAATTGAAGGCTATCCATTTCGGTAGACAGTATCTTCATCTGTCTGCTTGTGGCTGTGTGTGTTTTGGCAGTGTCTACATTTTGTGATAATGATCCTTTCCAATAAGTCCCTTCGGTATTTCAGGGTGTGCAGAACCTCAAAATAGTTGATCTTCCATCCTTTTGTCCGAGTCCTTAAACTTATACTTTCAGACTGCATTTTGCATGTTGCAGTGTTGTCAATAGGCTTGTTTAATATCTGTCTGAGACCTTGATGTTCATATTGATAGACTCGATGATTCAGTTTTGGCTGGAGAAAGGTGATGCTGGATAATTTCTTTGGCTTGTATGGCTAATTTTACTTAGAATGAAATGGAATTAAACGTCAAAAATCTGAGGTGACTATTATTCATCACATCAGCCAGGCCACAATAGCCCAGATTTCCTAATCTATGTCAGGAGCCCAGTTTTCCACTGTGGTCAGACAAGTAAAACTTACTTACTTCCAGAACAGCACTTCCCAAACTTTCTAAAGACTTCATTAATAAGAGCATAGAGTGCAAAAACTGGGAGGTTAACTGATAGAAGACATTGATTAGACCTCAGCTGGAATACTGTGCACTGTTTTGGGCACCACATGATAGGATGGATGGGAACGCTTTGGAGAGATGCTTGGTTTATGAGGAAAGATATCAGAATTGTTCTCATACAGAAGGAGGTCATTCGCCCATTCGAATTTAAGACTGTTTTCCTTGGACATGAGAAGGCTAAGAGGAGATTTTATGGAAGTTTTCAAAATCATGAGAAGTTTAGACAGAAAGAATGGAGAGAAACTGTCACCCCATGTAAATGGGTTGAGAGCCAGAGGGTACAATTTCAAAGTGTTTTTCAAAAGAACCAAATGCGAGGCGAGAAAAGTCCTTTATCACAGAGCAAGTAGTTAGAGTCTGGGATGCACTGCCTGAAAGGCTGGTGGAGGCAAGTTCGATCAAAGCATTCCAAAGGGGTATCGGTTGATTTTTAAAATAGATACAACTGGATGAATCTTATGTTTTCTTTTGGCTGAGTGCCAGCTGCATTGAGTTTTATGAAGAGATTCCCCCAAGGGGTGTGAGATATTGTATTATATGTGTCTTTACTGAGCAACTCACAAGCGCTCTATATTTACTAATACCACGTTCTAATTCATTCATAACTCTTTCACTAACTGCTCACCAGCACACTATGTTTACTATACCGTATTTCATTCATTCATAAAACTGCAGTCTTTCAGTAATAGTAAATAAAATCTCACAACCTAGCTGTGGTAATCAGTTTAATATCCTCTATACTTTTATTAAGTACATGTATAATTTCTAAATTATTTAGATCATAAAGGTCTAGTATTTTTACTAACATTTACTAACTGATAAGGTAAAAAGACAACACCTCTTAATTATGTAAGCAGCCCAGACAGACATTCTAATCCCATCAGGAGTAACAGCCAGCATTTAGCAAATGTTTAAACCATCTCCTAATTCCCCAGGACAGATGTCACACAAACTTTTGTGTACAGTAGATACAATTATGTAACACCATAGTGCTAGAATTTTAATGTATGTAAGAACTGTGTATAAAGAGCCTATGGTAAAACTGCACTTTGGATTCCATCGCCACCTTGAACTGTGCTACTGCGGATTTTGGATAAAGAGGTTATTTCCTTCACTCAGGGGCCTAGTAAGCTTTCTTGCCATATCTCACCAAACTCTTCTCATTAACTAGCAGCATCCTCCCCATGGCATCCCTCTTGTTCGTTTCCAGCCCTATTCTCACAGTTTCTGGAAAATCTTGCCACTGCTGGGACATCCCAAATTGACCAACATTCCTGGTACTGGCGCCATCTTTAAAAGGCCATCATGCACCCAGACAGACACTGTCAGTCTTGAGCTGCCTTTTACCTTTCCTGACATTTACCCTGGACATGACAAAGAGATTTGTCTGCTCACTTTGAAGGCAGGGACTTGAAGATCCTGATAGACAGGAAGGGGTGATGTGAGTGGGGGTGAGGTACGGGGGAATGTGGGGAGGGGTGTTGCAGAGGTATGCTTTATCTTCCTCATGACCAGCAGAAGAGGTCAGACCATGTCAGTTTGGCCCGATATTACTAACCAGGTTAGCACGGACTCCGCTGTCTAGAGAAATGTCCAACATTGTCAGGAATAAGTCAATAATTCTCCACTCCACTGTTGTAAAGCTCCACGATCTTCTTTCTGATACCTCACATTCACACTCTCTCTCTGCAACCGTACCCAATCCCCACCAAGGCTCATTCTCTACCACTCTCAATCTTGCCTGCAACATCTTCCTTCACCCAGTTCACCCACCCAAAACACTGACACCACTAACCCTGCATGCCCTCTGCGATTGCCTACCCACTCACCTGGGACAATTCCCCATCTGCACCAAAATTAACAGTGGTGCCACCTACCTTCATCTATCATGCTCTCATTCCAGGAAGAAGACAGCTCGCAGTAGGCAGAAAGAGTCAGGATGGGTGGTGGGCTGCCTGACATTCAGCTCCTCATCCCTTATGTAACGAGCATCCTGACTTTGACTGCCCCGAATGGCTGACTGACTGTGCCCAAGCCCCTGGACTGGTAGCGGAGGCTGCCTTGGACTTACTGTGTCCCCTGACCAAAGATGTTCCTGCTCCATTTGACTGATGCCTGTTGACAACTAGGCCAAGTTTCCTGGACTTATGTTTGCACTAAACAGCACAGCAATAGAGTAGTACAATGAGCCTGGTATCCCTGGCTGAGATGCCAGGTGCAAAAGGCAATCCAAGGCAGGACGCTGTGAGTATTCAGGTTGGCTCAGAGTGAGTATGCACAATGACAGTGAGCAAACAGCCTGGAGATACAGCTTCATCCAGCCCATGAGTTGGTTGTGTGTGCCTGAGTACAAAGTGTCCTTACTGCAGCATTACAATGATAGTTATCATCACAGCCCGAGGTATAGCATCTAGTGCAGAAGCATCCTGTGAGTGAATTGGAGATGTGCCATGAGGATTCTCAGCGGCTGGCACATTGTTAATGTCAATGTTGATCAACGTGGGGTGTATGTTGCCTCTGCCAAAAGATTGGTCCTGCGATGTTGGTGCCTGCTATCTAACATGGAGATCCTTTGATACAAGTGGTGAGCTGAAGCTAAATAAAAACCAAAAGAACTGTGGATGCTGTAAATCAGGAACAAAAACATAATTTGCTGGAAAAGCTCAGAAGGTCTGGCAGCGTCTGTGAAGAAAAAAAATCAGAGTTAAAGTTTTGGGTCCAGTGACCCTTCCTCAGAACTGATGGTGGCTGGGAAAACTTCAGTTTATATGCACAAAATAGGGAGGGGGATGGGGTAGGGAGTAAACAATAGGATAAAGCCTGAAGAGAGAGAAAAGC
This sequence comes from Rhincodon typus, assembly GCF_021869965.1. Taxonomy (NCBI): domain Eukaryota; kingdom Metazoa; phylum Chordata; class Chondrichthyes; order Orectolobiformes; family Rhincodontidae; genus Rhincodon; species Rhincodon typus. The sequence goes on from NC_063346.1 coordinate 42,206,585, forward strand.
AGTTGGATAGACAAAGGAATTGATAACGATCTGGCCAGGAGGGTGAATAGCAGTTCATGGGGACTGTTAGTGACTAACAATAGGTAGTGTGTAATGGCAGACTATGCGATAACAAGGCCTGGTGAGTGGCGTAGGGGGTCTAGGACATGAGAGGGTTTAGACCCTAAAATTATTGAACTCAATATTGAGTCCGCAGGGCTGCAGGGGGCCCCAGGTAGAAAATGAGGTGTTGTTCTTCACTTGTGTTGAGCTTCTCTGGAACACTGCACCAAGCCAGAGACAGAGATATTGGCCAGGGAACAGGGTGGTGTGTTAAAGTGGCAGGCAACAGGTAGCTCAGGGTCTTTTTTGCAGGTAGAACATAGACGTTCTGCAAAGCGGTCACCCAGTCTATGATTCGTTTCCCCAGTGTAGAGGAGACCACATTGTGAGCAGTGAATGCAGTAGACTAGATTGTGGGAAGTGCAGGTGTTTGGGTCCTTGGATACTGGGGAGGGAGGAGGTAAATGGGTAGATGTTGCAGCTTCGCTGGCTACAGGGGAAGGTGCCGTAGGGCTGTGGGGGGGGCGTTGGGGGTGAAGGGAGAATGAACCAGGGCATCCCTGAGGGAATGGTCCATGCAGAAAATGGACAAGAGAGGGGAGGGGAATATGTGTCTTGTGGTGGCATCTTTCTGGAGTTGGTGGAAATGGCATCTGATGATTTTTCTGGATGTGGATGCTGGTGAGATGGTAGGTAAGGACAAGGGGAACACTATCGCTGTTGTGGGAGGGAAGAGAAGGGGTGAGGGCGGAAGTGCGGGAGATGGGTCAGACCCTGTTGAGGGCCCTGTCAACAACGGTGCTGGGGAACCCTCGGTTGAGGAAAAAGGTGGATATTTCGGAGACTCCCTTGTTGAAGTTGGCCTCACTTCAACATATGTGATGGAGACGGAGGAACTGAGAGAATGGGATGGAGTCTTTACAGGAAGTGGTCTCCTCTATTTTGGGGAAACAAAGCATAGACTGGGTGACCGCTTTGCAGAACATCTACATTCTTCTCACAAAAAAGATCCTGAGCTTCCAGTTGCCTGCCACTTTAACACACCACCCTGTTCCCTGGCCAAAATCTCTGTCTCAGGCTTGCTGCAGTGTTCCAGTGAAGCTCAACACAAGCTGGAAAAACAACACCTCATTTTCCGCTTGGGGACCCTGCAGCCTTCAGGACTCAATATCGAGTTCAATAATTTTAGGGCCTAAACTCTCTCATGTCCTCGACGCCCTACACCACATACCTGGCCTTGTATCACATAACCTGCCATTACACACTACCTATTGTTAGGCACTAACAGTCCCCATTAACAGCTATTCACCTTCCTAGCCAGATGGTTATTAACTCATTTGTCTATCCAACTGCTCTTCTCTCTCTTCGGGCACTATCCTATTGTTTACTCCCTACCCCATCCCCCTCCCTATTTTCTGCATATAAACCAACGTTTTCCCAGCTATCATCAGTTCTGAGGAAGGGTCACAGGACCTGAAATGTTAACTCTGATCTTTTTCTTCACAGACGCTGCCAAACCTGCTGAGCTTTTCCAGCAACTTCTGTTTTAGTTGTTGTTGTTGGTGAGCTAAAGCTGTCAGGTGCAGACTGTGACTTTCATGTTGAGAATTTGCTATGTCGAGCTTACATATCACATTTGACAAGATATGATGATGAATATTAGTGAGGCAAGTTGTGTCATTGATAAGATGTCTAACAAGCTATCCCATTCCTAAATTGGCAAATTGCTGATGCCTAACAAGAAATTCACCTTGCTACCTGCCAAATGCAAAAAAGAAGCGAGTTATTCCTGACATTGAGAGAGGTCTTGTCGAATTTCTTTGCAATTCTGCCACAATTTACGCCATAGCTCAGCATGTTCAGGCCACTGAGGTGTAGGAAAGGACAGGTAATTGGCACTAAGTGAAGTTCAAGGAGGGACCTTACCACAATCATCTCGAGGGCAACTACGAATGGATGATACATGCTATGTGTGCCAGCATGTGAATAAGTAAATAATAACATTTGGGATTATCATTGGCCATGTTAATGGCCAGAATATTTGACATCATTAATGCATTTTTTTTGGGTCAGAAACCTGCCTCTGAGAGGAATCTGATTGATGTTCAGATTTTCAGGTGGGGAAGTTTATAATTGATTTTTGCTTGTTCAAAAAGAACATGCAGGGGCAGGAATGGAGTTGGTTCAGATAAGTACAGTGAAGAGAATTAAGTGAGAATACCCAACAGAGCCATCACCGAGACTGCTGGTGGTCCAATGAGAGAAATCTGCTGATTGCGTCAAAGTCTTCCACTGCATCAGAGGGAAGTGAGGTGCCAAAGAGGAGCCAGAGACCTGACACCTCCTACAATTAAAGTCAGTGCACAGATGAAGGAGGTTCTTGTTGTGCTTGAGGGAGTGGAAGCCCATTCAATTGATGAATCTCACTGGCTGTCACTTGGTAGGTTGATGTTCACATGGGCGGAATCAATGATTCCCTGTATCTGATGGAACCTGGGAGTGGAAGCAAAATCTAATGTCCTCTGTCCCTACAAAGCCATGGCTGTTGTTAAATTAATGCATTGCCTCCTGCCAGAAAAGATAGTGTGCATCCATTTTTGAGATGCTATCAGGGCTACTGTTGATCATTGAAATGAGCCAGAAGCAAAGAAGTCCTTGACAGTTGTTAAAAGGCATGACAACTAGCACTGCATGGTACAAGATCGTGCGCAGTAAGGGCACAGACATTTGTGAGTAGCTGACTACAGAGTCTTAGCCTCATGTGACACTGATTTCTACTCATCACTAGATAGTTTCATCTTCATTGATTCATTCTGTGTTCAGGGTCTTTGATGTCTTCTTGGTCTTTCCTCTGCTGTACCATCTCAATGTCTTATGAACGGTTTTGTCCCTCATTGGCGGTAGGGCCAAAATCTAACCAAAATATCCCAACTGTTGGGCAGGAGACTGTCCAATTGCCTTTGACAGTTTTACCACTTGTTTGCCTATCCCTGCGATGGCAGAGGATTCCAAAGTTGTTCAAAGCCTGGGCACTGAATGTCAGCTTGAGGAAGTGCCAGTCTCCTTGCTACCTGTGCAGTGTCAAAGGCACCATTCCATTACTAAGTGTTCAAGCCCATTTGACCCGCTGATCCTTTAACAGGGCTAGTGTGATGCTATAGGAAGCTGTGGCTCACTCCCACTCTGTACCCACCTCCCTCAAGAAGATCTGCTTCCCAGCTGTGGTAACCCGCCCATCCCTCAACAGTTTTAATAATTCTTACTGGGGAGTACGATGGGATTCCTGAATTGCCCACGCAAAGTTGGAGATATAGGTGCCAGGATCGACATCTTAAAATTGATATGGCTCTGTTGCCGGTATCCACTCACCATTCTGACTTGGAAATATACCATTGTTCCTTCAGCATTGCTGGGTCAAAATCTTGAAACTCCCTCCTTAACAGCATTGTGGGTTTCTGTCCAGCAAATGACATCAAGATGGCAGCCTACCACCACTTCCTCTCAGGCAACTAAGGAAGGGCAATGAATGTTTGCCCAGCCTGTGAAACCTACATTCCCTGAATGATCTGCAACTACCAAATACCATTGCATTACATTGAAGCTTTGGCTAGTTACTGTGTGTTCCAGATGTATAACATTATATTTGATCTGGCAGTGTACTTTAACTACTTTGAGACTAAGACAGCTTTTCCAAGCTAACATTTATCTATTGCATCAATAAATATAAGCCTACATTTTTCTAATCCATCCCAGGTTATTGAATTGAAAAACATGCTTCAGTAAAAAAACCTCTAACGCTCCTAATAAATATAAATTAAATGATTTTGTTTGCCTTGTGAAATGGTTTTACCATACTGAGAAAGAAGGTCATTATTGAAGGGGTTAAAACATTTTAATGCCATAAATCTTTTAGAAATGTTCGCCTCTGCCTTTCATTGAATGTGAAAGAGCTTTAATATTCCTCCAGATTCATAAACATAATCCAAATATTTCAAACTAAGTCTGCTATCAATTACTTACATAACTACTACGACCTGCATCATATCAGAAGAATAAGTTATTAGTATCAGTGAACAAGAGTTCTGTCTTCTCCCAGTATGTTATATATTCATTGATTTATTGAAAATGCACAGCGTCTGTTAGTTGTCACTGTTGTTGGCCTAATTTCAGTGTTGATTATGATGCTGCCACAATGCATATGATTACATCTCCTCCCTTTCTCCTCTCTGCCCCAGTCTCTCAGGGCTGGCTGTCACACAGAGGTTTGCTTTAGGGGGTTTATTAAATATGCACCTTCCAGTAGGGTTTTAAAACTCAAGTTAATCTCATCAGAGGCCAAGAGTCCTCCAGATATGTAAATCTACATCTGTTCCTCTTCAAAGGAGAGATTCTCCTGGTTTACTTTAGGAAAAACACATCCCACCCGGATGTAGCCAATGAACCAGAGAGAAAAAAAAAGCTCCTGTGGCAAACGTGGCACCTCTGTCTGCTGCTAACTCACTGAGATCTGACGGCAATGAAATTACACTTAATGTAATTCACTGTTAGGTTTAAGAAGCAATTAAGTAAGAGGCAGTGGAATTCTTGCCGTAGGCCGTTGGCTCCAATGGGGATGGTTAAAAAAAAAGCAAATGATTCTAAAGCTGGTTGCATAAGTAAGTAATAACATAGGTGTGATCTGTAGGTGGCTGTCCAAGTGAGGTATTGTAAAAATATATATGTACAGAATCTAAGCTGTATTGCGTTGGAGAAATGAACAAATTTGTCTGCTCTAGATTGCTTATTATCCATGCTGCTTCATTAAGGATAGTAATTACATGTTATATATTAAGTAATGTTGACATATCTACCAAAGTACATATTACAATACAGATCATGAGATATCAAATTTATAGTTAAGAAAATCGGATTTTATGCACCATCTGTATGGAGTTGTAATATTATTCAGCCATCTTGAACCTAATTAAAATACTTGAAAAAAATTATAATATCCACTTTGAAGAAATGCCTAATTTTGAAAATTACACATGTTAATGGAACAAAGTGAATTTGCTACATGTAGTGAGTTTTAAGAACTCTGTTAATGCAGAGGTACCTCAAATACTTAAATTGAACCATCATATGAAAGCATAAGCCTTCAGTTCCAAAAAATATATTTATCATGTCGTTAAGTGTCAAAATAATTTCTGTACTTAGTTTGCTGGTTTAACATATCTCATTCTTACGTGCATATTTCCAACAAAAGGACCTCTATTGCATCATAATCATTTGTTAAAAAGACTTTAAAACATCTTAAAAGTATAAATAGAAAATATGGTGTCATATGGTACCATCATGAGACTTGAAGCTAGAACCCTCAAAGCCTATATATGTAGATAATGTGGGAATACTGAAAGAAAGTGAGCCTGTTGAGAAAAGAGCGTAAATCTGAATATCTGATTTTCTTTTTTACATTCTATTATTCATTATCCTTAATGTTGGAGTACGATTGTCATATTTTCTTTGTCCAAACCTTTAATAAACTAATTAACAAAAGGTATATTTTTATTGCAATGTAAGAAAAAGGCTCTGTTAAGAACTGGACAGTCTAAGTAATGCAAACAGATTTAGGTTAAATTTTTAATAAATCAACCAAAACACTTCAAGTGAGGGATAGATATGAAATGGGAGCGACATTCTGAGGCAGGATTGGGGGAGTGTTCTCCCAGTGAAACTTCAATTCTGGTGGGGTAATAGTGCTTGTGCCAATTTCCTGGGTATTCCATCAACATTGCAATGGGAAATTTGAAAGACTCCAGCTGAAATTCAACCTTTATTTATAGTCTATTATATCATGATATTGATGCTTCGAATTGTCCTTCAAGGTAGAGAAATCACCAATGATAACATTGATGACATTATTATTCTGAGGTTTCCTTTTCCCAATTTCACAAATTTCAGATGTAATTCCCTGTTTTTCCCCCTTGAAATGAATTGCTGAGGAACAAAGTAATCAAAAACTGCGCCTAAAGTGAAAATTAAAAGCACAATGATGTTTTAATTAAATAAGGGAAGTCAAAGTATTCCCTCTACCACGCACTTCTCATTAGCATGGGCCTTTGAAGTCAAGCACAATTGTTTAAGAAGTAAAAGGGAAATATATATTCAGTTACTGAAAAGTCAATATCAGTCAGATAAATTATTACTTCTAATGAAACCAAGGCAGAAGCAATTTAAACTCAGATTTGCATGCCCATTAAAATAGATCATGGCAGTCTGGGAAAAAAAAGTGAAATAAAATTTGAGCCGTTGAAAAGTCAACATCATTAGAATAACTGTTTTTACTCCCAGGTGCCAAATGATTCCATAGTAAGAGCTTGAAACAAGGGACATACGCAGCCAATCAGATGAAAGAACTCTAAATCCTTTAATTAGTACCCAGTGAAAAGCAGACCCCTTTTCTATCAAACTAATAAAAAGTGAGAATATGTGCTTTGTTGCTGATCTTTGCAGCCATGTCTTTCCTATGTTCTGAAAGAGTGCAAGAGGAGGCTAATCAGGTTTATGTAAAGCCAGTTCCTGCCTGCCAGTCGGCAATATCTCATTAATTCAGTCATAGCTTGCATCATTGTTCTCCAGTGTTTGAAATTCACCAAGGAACAGGGATTTTTCTTAATCCTGTCCATCAAAGATAACATTCTGAGAGCTGTTGCCACGGTCTGGGTTAGAGTTCGGTACACTGAAATGAGAAGAAAGATTTTGACTTATTTCAAGTGTCCTCTCTTTGAAATATGACGGTATTTCTGAGGAAGTCAACATCAGTGACAGTACAAAAGATTTATATAAAGCACCAGCACGCTAGGATCAAATCGCTTAGAAAACCAGCACCTGCAAGAAATAAAAACCGATAAACTAAAACGAAGTTTTGAAAACACTGCATGAATTTTTGACAACAGGTTTAAGGTTCACGTTGACTATTACTCTGGATTAGATAGCTTGTGGCCAAAATCATAATTTAGTTTTCTTACTGTACTCGTCATTTATTAAATAATGGAACAAATTCAGTCAACAGCATTTTCTGTAATTACCAAGCCATGGTTTTATTATTCTTTGTTTTGCATCCTGTGTTCCTTAATACATAGAGAAAACTTAATGCTTTTAATGTGTTGCAAATGTTCCTCATAATACTAATAAACGATACTATATTCAACAATGTAAATAGGTAATTCCAGCATCATTTATTAAACTTTTAAGGGGATTGAATTAAATGTCAAATTGCTTTTGGAGAATGAATTCAGGATGATAGTCACATGAAATATCTGCAATTTTCTAAAAATGTTGTAACTGATCATCATGGAAATTGTCATAGTGCACATTATGCTTGTTTGATCAACTTAGATTTCCATATTATGATTTTAGTTGTCAAGGTTAGTTGTTTCTTAAAAACTTAAAATTGCACCAAATTAATTCACTTATACACATATCTCAAAGATAGTTACATTTTTATAGTGTGATCTAAGCTGTTGGGTGAGCAATGACAATTGGACAGAACACTGGGAGGAACTTAAGCTTTTTAAAACATTGTTTTTGGAATTTTTATGTTCATCTCACAGGGCATGGTTTGATGTTTTATCTGATGTAAGGTACCTCCAATAGTTTAGTATTCCTTCAGTCTTGAGTTGGAATATTTATCTAGTTGTCTACTCAAGACTCTGACAAAGGAGAAAGTGCTACTGCCAAAGTACACTGGATGCAGCTCAGATATACAGAAATAATGTTTTGAACCATTTGTGAAAAGTGTAATACATTCACAAGAAGTTACCACATCTACATTGACAACAACAATTCTGTATTTGGCACACTGGGAAAAAAAAAACTTAAAATCGTATCAAAGGAAATATTGTGTAGGAGCAACAGAACAAAAATACAGATACCTTACAGTCATAATTCATTTAGATACAATTTAAGGTGGCTCTCCTTACAGTAAAACCATAAAAAGAAGCTTCAGAAGTTTTCTCAATAGAGAACACAATTTCAGACTGAGTGCAGTATATAAACAGAGATTTGGGAAGTTTTTTTTCCCCTCTCGTTCTTCCTTCCTTTATAATCCAGGTAAGTGCTATTTCACATTTACAGGATTTATTCTTGCAGCCAGAGGTCTGCTAGTTTGCCAGGCATTGTATGAAGAAAAAACAATTAGTAGCATTTTAATCCTTTCCTTGTGGAATTCATACAGATGGAGTTAGGCAAAAACAGTTGGAGCTGAAAGCAATTCCAAAGCCTGGATTTAAATTGAGTTTTGCTAATAGTAAACAGGAATGTTATCGATTAATCCTACCTCTCAAGCTCCATAAACAGCAACAGAAAAACAGACCAGAGGACGAATGATAATACTGGAGAAAAATCACAAACTTAGCCAAAGTAGTGAAAGGCTAAAAAAGAGTAAAAATTACTGCAGTGCCAGAAGTACCTCAGAGTACAATGGAATCTTGATCAGATGGGTCAATGGGCTGAGGAGTGGCAGATGGAGATGACTCCTCAAAACCTGTTCACCATCTACAAGGCACAAGTCAGGAGTGTGGTGGAATACTCCCCACTTGCCTGGATGAATGCAGCCCCAACAACACCCAAGAAGCTTGACACCATCCAGGACAAAGCAGCCTTTTTGATTGGCACTACAAACACAAACATTTACTCCCTCCACCATCGACGCTCAGTAGCAACAGTGTGTACTGTCTACAATATGCACTGCAAAAATTCACCAAAGATCCTCAGACAGCACCTTCCAAACCCACGACCACTTCCATCTAGAAGGACAAGGGCAGCAGACATATGGGAACACCACCACCTCCAAGTTCCCTTCCAAGTCATTCACCATCCTGACTTGGAAATATATCGCCGTTCCTTCACTGTCGCTGGGTCAAAATCCTGGAATTCCCTCCCTAATAGCATTGTGGGTCAACCCACAGCAGGGGGAATGCAGTGGTTCAAGAAGGCAGCTCACCACCACCTTCTCAAGGGCAACTAGGGATGGGCAAGAAATGCTGGCCAGCCAGTGATACCCACATCCCACAAAATGAATTTTTAAAAAAAATTAGATAAATGTGAGGTGCTGCATTTTGGAAAGGCAAATCTGGGCAGGACTTATACACTTAATGGTAAGGTCTGGGGATTGTTGCTGAACAAAGAGACCCTGAAGTGCAGGTTCATAGTTCCCCGAAAGTGGAATCGCAGGTAGATAGGATAATGAAAAAGGTGTTTGGTACGCCTCCCTTTATTTGTCAGTGCATTGAGTTTAGGAGTTGGGAGGTCATGTTACGGCTGTACAGGACATTGGTTTGGCCACTTTTGGAGTACTGCGTGTAATTCTGATCTCCCTGTTATGGGAAGGATGTTGTGAAACTAGAAAAGGGTTCAGAAAAGATATATAAGGATGTTGCTAGGGTTGGAGGGTTAAGCTATAGGGAGAGGCTGAATAAGCTGGCACTATTTTCCCTAGAGCTTCAGAGATTGAAGGGTGACATTAAGGGGTTTATAAAATCATGAGGGGCATGGATAGGGTAAATAGGCAAAGATCTTTTCCCCGGGGTGGGGAGTCCAAAACTAGAGGGCATAGGTATAAGCTGAAAGGGAAAAGATATAAATGGGATCTAAGGGGCAACTTTTTCATGCAGAGGGTAATGTGTGTATGGAATGAGCTGCCAGAGGAAGTGGTGGAGGCTGGTACAATTACTACATTTAAAAGGCATCTAGATGGCTATATGATTAGGAAGGGTTTAGAGGGATATGGGGCAAATGCTGGCAAATGGGACTAGATTTATAAAGGGTATCTGGTCGACATGGATGAGTTGGACAGAAGGATCTGTTTCTGTGCTGTATATCTCAATGACTCTAAGTATATGTTCAACAAAGTTATTACCGGTGGTCTGTTAGCTGAAACTTCTCAACATCTGTCTCCCAATCTTGAGGGCCATGAGATTCAATGCCAGATTTGACAGATGCTCCTAAGTGTGTTCTTAGTTGGTCTCTTTCAGCAGCTCTCACTAAGGTAGTTGGATAGAGCACCCAATGACACTTGATCTAAGGGGATGTGAGGGTTAAAATTGGTGGGTAGATAACCAGTATTTTCCTTCAGAAACATGCTCATTGCCAGTTATAGAGTAGATTAAAGTGAAAAAAAAAGTGAGATGGGGGAATAATAAGGAGAATAATTCCTACAAGTTCACAATGCTAAACTGAGCTCTTTTATGTCATCTCGGATGAATTCTGATTAGATAGATTAAATCTACTACACCACTCTATCAAAGCAATGTTGGATGCTCTGTTCATGCAATACCTCAATTGACTGCATTCTCAATGAATACTACACAGCAGAGTGTGTAGTCAGCTTTCATCAGTTAGTTGGATTCTTTCAGATGCAGGATGCTTTTGTTTGTAGTCACGACTTTGAAGGACCCATTCAGAACCATTCAGAATTGTATAAACCAGAAGAAGTTCCATTCACTTAACGTGCAATGTCTGTGTGATATCAATCATTTAATTTTATAGAATAATGCCTGCTACTCAGGCATTTACTTTGTCAATGAACCACCCCTGCAACATCTTATATCAGGATAGCTGATTGTTAATTAGTGTTACAACTAGTATCTCCAGCTCATGGTGTCCATACTCACTGAGGGATAACAAGTAACTCGAAAGTTATTGAATCAAATTAAATTGTTCTTGATGTCTCATTTCAGGTATTCTCAAAAATGCAGTGTCGACCCATCACTGTGTAAAGAATAATCGTAACCTGCATAATTACACTCCACAAAATGGTTTAGCACTTCCGCATACAGCTTTGGATGACTAAGGTAAAGCAGAAGTAGCCTCACAATCACCAAATAACAGAACCAGTTCTCCAGGAAAGTCATGAGGGTCACAATAACCTACTGTGTACAACAGGAGTGAGATGGCAGGCTATCAACTTCTGTCAATAAAGCTAACACATCAAGAGCTTATTCCATCTTCAATTTATTCCCCAAAACTTCTCAATGTTATCCTTTTCAGGAAGAAGTTATTCCATCACAGCCCAGTCACAACTAACAGATATCTGCAACAATCTGATTCAGAGATAGTGGGAACTGCCGATGCTGGAGAATCTGAGATAACAAGGTATAGAGCTGGATGAACACAGCAGGCCAAGCAGCATCAGAGGAGCAGGAAAGCTGACGTTTCAGGTCTGGACCCTTCTTCAGAAATGGGGGAGGGGAAGGGGATTCTGAAATAAATAGGGAGAGAGGGGGAGGCGGATGGAAGATGGATAAAGGAGAAGATAGTTGGAGAGGAGACAGATAGGTCAAAGAGGCGGGGATGGAGCCAGTAAAGGTGAGTGTAGGTGGGGAGTTAGGGTGGGGTTGGTCAGTCCAGGGAGGACACACAGGTCAAGGAGGCGGGATGAGGCTGGTAGGTAGGAGGTGAGGGTGGGGTTTGAGGTGGGAGGACTGGACAGGTGGGAGGAAGGACAGATAGGTTAGGGAGGCGGGGACGAGCTGGGCTGGTTTTGGGATGCGGTCGGGGGTGGGGAGATTTTGTAGCTTGTGAAGTCCACATTGATACCATTGGGCTGCAGGGTTCCCAAGCGAAATATGAGGTGCTGTTCCTGCAACCTTCAGGTGGCATCGTTGTGGCACTGGAGGAGGCCCAGGATGGACATGTTGTCCAAGGAGTGGGAGGGGCAGTTGAAATGGTTCACGACTGGGAGGTGCAGTCATTTGTCGCGAACCAAGCGTAGGTGTTCCACAAAGCGGTCTCCAAGCCTCCGCTTAGTTTCCCCGATGTAGAGGAGGTCACAACCAAAACAGAATCCCCCTCGTCCTCACGTACCTCATCCCACCAACCTCCGGATCCAACGCATCATCCTCCGACACTTCCGCCATCTGCAATCCGACCCCACCACCAAAGACATTTTTCCCTCCCCACCCTTATCTGCTTTCCGGAGGGACCACTCTCTCCGGGATTCCCTTGTTCGCTCCACACTCCCCTCCAGCCCCACCACACCCGGCACTTTTCCCTGCAACTGCAGGAAGTACTACACCTGCCCCTACACCTCCCCCCTCGCCCCCATCCCAGGCCCCAAGAAAACCTTCCACATCAAACAGATGTTCACCTGCACATCCGCTAATGTGGTATACTGTATCCACTGTTCCCGATGTGGCCTCCTCTACATCGGGGAAACCAAGCGGAGGCTTGGGGACCGCTTTGCAGAACACCTACGCTCAGTTCGCGACAAACGACTGCACCTCCCAGTCGCGAACCATTTCAACTCCCCCTCCCACTCCTTGGACGACATGTCCATCCTGGGCCTCCTGCAGTGCCACAATGATGCCACCCGAAGGTTGCAGGATCAGCACCTCATATTTCGCTTGGGAACCCTGCAGCCTAATGGTATCAATGTGGACTTCACAAGCTTCAAAATCTCCCCTCCCCCTACCGCATCCCAAAACCAGCCCAGCTCATCCCCGCCTCCCTAACCTGTCCTTCCTCCCACCTATCCCCTTCTCCCACCTCAAGCCTCACCCCCATCTCCTTCCCACCAGCCTCATCCCACCTCCTTGACCTGTCGGTCCTCCCTGGACTGATCAACCCCCACCCTAACTCCCCACCTACACTCACCTTTACCGGCTCCAGCCCCCCCTCTTTGACCTGTCCATCTCCTCTCCACCCATCTGCTCCTTTATCCACCTTCCATCCGCCTCCCCCTCTCTCCCTATTTATTTCAGAATCCCTTTCCCCTCCCCCATTTCTGAAGAAGGGTCCAGACCTGAAACGTCAGCTTTCCTGCTCCTCTGATGCTGCTTGGCCTGCTGTGTTCATCCAGCTCTACACCTTTTTATCTGCAATAATCTGGCTGAGGAAAATTCATGTACACTTGTGGCTGACAAATGTACATTTTACTTCATACATGATGGACAACAAATGCTGGCCTTGCCAGTGATGCTAACCCTCACCCTAACTCACCATGAAACTGTTAAAATAAATATAACATTACTGCTAACTACTTCTCCCTCTCATTACCATATCTACTTCTTGTTCCTAAGGCCATGATGAAATATGTTTCTAAACTCATCTTTCAATGTAGTACCTGACAGAACATTTAAGATGAACGCTGGAGCTCATGAGCAGATCACGAGCATCTTTGACACCTTAAGTGAGGCTCATTTCAGTTAAACTTACAGCTCTGAAGAATCTACTTTCAACCAAATGTCCGTCTCCAGCTTTCAAGAATTTAGGCAGAGTGGTGGCTCAGTGATTAGAACTGCTACCTCACAGTGCCAGGGACCTGGGTTCGATTCCAACTTTCGGCGATTGACTCTGTGGAGTTTGTATGTTCTCCCTGTGTTTGTTTGGGTTTCTGCCAGGTGCTCCTGTTTCTTCCCACAATGCAAAGATGTGCAGATTAGTTGGATTGCCCATGCTAAATTACCCCATAGTGTCTAAAGATGTGCAGACTAGGTGGGTTAGGCTTATAGGGTGGGGGTCTAGGTCTGGATGGGATGCTCTTTGCAGGTTGGTGCAGACTTGATGGGCTGTATGGCCTCTTTCTGCACTGTAGGGGGTTCTACAATTACTAGGCCCTGGCAAAAACTTGATGAATATGCCCCCATCAGGAGGGTCCACAGGCTTAGATTGAAAGCATATATGGTAAAGATCCAGCAACCCATGCAATTCATGTTGGTGTTTTTAATGCCATGTGTGTTATTCCATCTTCTTTGTATTCTCTGCTTCAGCAGCCTGGCTAAACTATTCATAAATATTAACATAGTCTTTCCTTCAATCACTAAGTCTGACAGGTCTATCAACAGTGGTAACCAACATCTTCTGTGTTAGTTGTTTCTTCTATACTCTTTCCTAGCTCTACTGCATTCAATCTTGTATTTCCGTTTCACTGTTATAGACCCTTCATCAATGGAGGTAGTCTACCTGTCTTGACTCTTTCCCGTTCCTTTCTTAATTTTAAGTACTTCAATCCAATCAGTCTAACCACTTTTCTCTGACTGAAAATAGCTTCATGATTGGAGCTTGAGGTCACTGTCCTGGGAGACAACAACATCATGAGTTCCCACTCAAATTGGCAGTTGCCTGGCTCCAGAACACACTACATGATCCAAACTAAATTTTGGAAGGCCTGAGAAATTTTACTGTTAAGGCCGTCTTCACCGGAGCAAGCAGTAGTCACAGTTGCCATCTTCAATTCCTAGTCGTATCTTAAGATGGACCCTTCCCCGATATCTTTTGCTGCAGATTTTTCTTGGACTGGCACATGCTCCAAGGCCTTTGACAAGACCTTACAAACCTCCTTTGTGAACTCACAGATGCAAACAGTAGACACATCTAACCTATTCATTACTTGTGAACAAACCTCCTCTATTCTCTGCATGAGAGTTTCATATTCCTGTATCTTTTCTACTTTAAAATTTATTTCTGATGATTGGGATCTATTTGAACTTCAGTCACTTCTGTACCCTGGGTTGACCTCCTCTATTACCAGTTACCCTGAGCCTCAATGAACAGGTTTGTCATCCGTCACCATGATATAAAATATGGACTCTTGATATTTATTCCCATTATCCAAATTGATTGCATGGACTTGAATAGACTGTAACGGTTTTTAAAATGAACCAAAAACACAGACTTAAAATGGCCACAGTCATCAGCTGACCACACAAGTTTCAGGAAGCCAATGTGGCTTAGACAACAAGCTGAAATTAATGTGTCATCCAAAGGCAAATAAACTCAATGAGAAAGACTCCCTGAGGAGGTGGTTTTAGGGCAGAGAAGATGAAACTAAGGACACAGCACTGAGCACAGGCCAAGAACATTCTGTCACTCACAGGAAAAAAGTATCAGGTGACAATGCTGACCAAAAAAAATCAGAGTAGCAAGAACTCAAAGGACCACACAGCGGCTCTGAAAATCTGCGTATGTCAGCATGTCGACACCATTGATTCCCGCTTTGGAATACACTGCAGGATATAGACCTCAAAGGTCTATGTAGATCAAACCAAAATTAGAAGGAATGAAGCAAAGGACAAAGGCAGTATTTGCCACTGTTGATGGTCCATAATAGCAACTAAACAACTGTGGTCTCAGTTTAAAACTAGTATGCTTCAAGGACATGCTAAGGACTTTGAATTGTGTATTCCTTTATCTTCTTTCATACTAGATAAAAACCCTTTGAACCTCCTATGAGCATATGTGTGAGGGCCCATGTGATTTCACAGAGGCAGTATGCTTGACATCATATCTTAATTAATTTTCTTGGGGTTAGGAGGTAACATAATTGCTCTTTCTTTCATTCAAGAATTCACATAGGAAGATGGTAGTGGTTGTTAGATGTCAATCATCTCAGCTCCAGGACATCATTGCAAGAGTTCTTCAGGGTAGTGTCCTCGGCTCTACCATTAGTAGTTGCTTCATCAATGACTTTCCTTCCATCATAAAGTTAAATCTGGGGATGTCCCCTGATGATTTCATAATGTTCAGCACTATTCCCAAGTCCTAAGATACAGAAGCAGCCTGTCCATATGCAGCAAGGTCCAAACCATTTCTAGGTTTAGGCTGACAATTGGCAAGTAACATTTATGCCACATAAGTGCCAGGCAGTGACCATCTCCAACAAGAGAGAATCTAACCATTGCCGCTTGACATTCAATGTGATTACCATTGCTGACTTCACCACCAGCATTAATACTTGGGGCTCAGTTGTTCACAATAATGTATCAATGATTTGGACTTGCAATATTCACAAGTTCACAGAGAACATAGAATTGGACGGGAATATGTGCTGTGGAGAGGATGCAAAGCAGCTTCAAAAAAATTTGGACAAAATTAGCAGGTGTGCAAGAACATGGCAGATGAAGTACAATGTGGAAAATGTGAGGTTATCCACTTTAGGAGGAACAAGTATGCAGGATATTTCCTAATAGGTAAGAGGTTATAAAAAAAGAGGCTATAAGCAGGGGAGGCGATGGCCTAGTGGTATTATTGCTGGACTGTTAATCCAAAGACCCAGATAATGTTCTGGGGACCTGGGCTCAAATCCCACCACAGCAGATGGTGGAATTTGAATTCAATAAATATCTGGAATTAACAGTCTAATGATGACCATGAATCCATTGTCAGGAAAAACCCATCTGCTTCACTACTGTCCTTTAGGGAAAAAAACTGCCATCTTTACCTGTTCTGGCCTGCATGTGACTCCAGACCAACAACAATGTGGTTAACTCTTAACTGCCCTGCAGGGAATTAGGGATGGGCAATAAATGCTGCCTAGCCAGTGACACCAGTAATGTTTGTGGCAGTCATTGCATGGTATTTTGTAAACTATGTTAGTTCTGCATGTTGTGTGAATGGGCTCTTTAATCCTTGTGAGTGTTTGTCGGAAAGTGGCTGTGGGCTTGTGTGCCACCATGATTCCTAATAGTCTTAGGAGTCTTGTTGTCAGTTCTGATATGTTCTTGATGTAGGGCAGTGTAGCCAGTGTGTTAGGGCATACTGTGTCCTCTTGTTGTTGTCTATAGACAATGTGCAGAACCAACGTAGTTTACAAAATATCTTGCAACAACCATCACAAACATTACATCGAACAGACCGGAAGGAAATTAACCATCAGAATACATGGACATCAGCTAGCAGCAAAACGGCATGATAAGCCTTCCTTAATATCAGTACACTTGGCCAATGAAAGCCAACAGTTTAACTAGGACAATGTAACCATAGTAGCCCAAGCTAAACATAGACACGCATGGGAATTCCTAGAGGCATGGTTCTCAACCCATAATGCAATCAACAAACATACAGAATTGGACCCTATATACAAACCCATACAGAACAAAACTGGAAATGACACTATTCACTATAATAGACTGGACGATATAAATTCCAAGTGGAGTAGAACAACATCGCTTCATTGGAGGCCCCACTGATGATGTTACCTAGCCTGGTGATGAAACATCTGAATGAAAACAAGCCAGTTCGGTGAGCAAGTCAATAACTTAATGTTTCCTTTTCTTTTTGGAAGATGTGTAGCAGTGTTCTCCAGAACCAGAGGATGTAATTTCAAAGTAAAGGGGAGATCACTCAGGACTGAGGTGAGGGAAAATAAGTATTTTCAGATTCTTGGGAATATTTGAATTCTATACTCCAGAGGCTGTGGAAACATAATTGTTGAATATGTTTAAGACAGAGATTGGTATTTAGAAATTTGTCAATGACGTAAAGAGGGATGAGGATAGTGTGACCAAAAAAGCATTGAAGCGTTTGATCAGCCATGATTGCATTGAATGGTGGAGCAGTGCTTGATGGCTGAATAGCCTCTTTCTGCTCCTGTGCTCCTTTGTTTGTGTGCTATTGTCAATAACTGATTTATGTGGCTATAAAGCATTTACCAAATTTCTATCATGTTTTAACTGACTACTGTTGGCCATTGGTACATGCTCCTTGTTGCTGTCTTGGTCAACAGTTTTTTTGTCAACAATATTTCTGCTCAAATGAGGGTGGCATGGTAGCTCAGTGGTTAGCACTGCTGCCTCACAGTGCCAGGGACCCAGGTTTGATTCCACCCTCGGGCGACTGTCTGTGTGGAGTTTGCATGTTCTCCCCATGTCTGCGTGGGTTTCCTTTGGGTGCTCCGGTTTCCTCCCATAGTCCAAAGATGTGCAGGGTGGGTGGATTGGCCAGGCTAAATTGCTCATAGTGTTCAGGGATGTGTAGGTTAAGTGGGTTAGACGTGGGGAAATGCAGGGGTAGGGGAATGGGTCTGGGTGGGATGCTCTTCAGAGGGGCGGTATGGACTTGGTGGGCTGAATGGCCTGTTTCCACACTGTAGAGATTCTATGAATCTTGAACTTGTCATTCAATTTCTCACCAAAAGGATATTTTATATGACTTTTTTGTCGTCAGTTTCATTGCCATTTATTTCCCTATGATTAAAACCAATTAGGGAGCTAACACAAGCAAATAATTGTCATCACAAATTCCTGAATTAGAAAGATCAGTGACTATTAGGATAAAATTGCAGAACAATGTCAATGAGGGATCAAACTTTAGTGAGAAACTGTAGGGTAAGAGCACATGTTACTGAGAAACTCCGGGATTAAAACAACCACCAAAGCTATCAATTGGCAATGATCAAACATCAAGAAACAAGACGAATAAGAAAGATGAGTGATCAGACATTCTTGAGAAACCCTGGGAAAGAAACAACTGAGGAAACATTCAGTAAGAAATAACAGGATAAAGCTAGGCCCTTTGGGAAATCTCACGGAAATTTAGAGATGAGAGAGTTTACAGCGGGAACCATTAGCAAAAAGAAAGTGAGAGATGAGAAGGAGATAGTAGGAAGTGCAGATGCTGGAGAATCTGAGATAACAAGGTGTAGAGCTGGATGAACACAGCAGGCTAAGCAGCATCAGAGGAGCAGGAAGGCTGACGTTTCTGGCCTAGACCCTTCTTCATTTTCT
>NC_063346.1:42225508-42342025 GCF_021869965.1 Rhincodon typus
GCCTGCTGTGTTCATCCAGCTCTACACCTTGTTATCTGAGAGATGAGAATGCAGCAGTTAATGACAGATATGAGTGGGCACTGGTAATCACCATGATGTTGACAGTGATAAACAATAGGACCAGATAAACCTGAGAAAATACCTATAAATCACTGAATGTATGACTCCTGACCAACATACACTGCATAATTGACACTATAGAGAGATAGAAGGGGCACTCAAAGTCTGTTCTGTTGACCTCAGATCTGATGGTATTCACTGCATTTTCTAGTCGCATCATTTGATTACATAATTGCTCGTAAAGATGGAAATTTATCTTACATCTCATTTCCGACTAATAAAATGGGCTGTGTGTTCATATTCCAAAGTTCAATAATGCCAATGAGAAACAGTCTTATTGCTTCTTGATGGTGGAAAAGACAAGTGTACCTGTTGTGTCAACATTTAAAGCTCTGTTACCTTTCATTGCAGAAGATTCATTTGACTTTCCACAAAGAGCAAATAATCTCAACTTAACTTTATAATTATAAACCATTCACTGTTTACCAATTTACAGGTTAACTTGAAAAGCTAGGCTAGGTGAAATGTTTTAAATAGTTGAAATAAATTAGTGCCCAGAGGTTAATGAATTAAAATATACTTTGCATAATACAATTTACAAAAATTGAAATGAAATGTAACATCAATGAAACAAATAAATCCCCACTTTGAAGCACACATTATCTTATCAAAAAGTGACAAAATAGTGTTTGACAGGCATAAGGCCTTCTTTTTTTAAACACACAGGACTTAAGCACTTCTTTATGCTTAGCTGTTCATTCTGCACTTTTGGAGATAAACGCACAGGCACTGTACACAAAAGAAGGGCAAATAGGTAAAATCACAGACAGAAACATGATGTGAGGTGATGAATAAACCCACTAAACAGCTGTCAGGTGATATCCACAATAGAAACATATTTGTCAGACGCTGTGCTGTAACCCCAGGTTATCATAGTGAGCCAGCAGATATAGAGGGAGTGCTTAACACCATCGCCTCTAGAACAGTAGTTCCTAAAGGCTAAACACACTGTAGGAAAGGTTAAAGATGGAGTTCAGATTTGCTAACCCTCTCAGCAGGAATTACTTTGAAAGATAACTCAAAGCTTAGGGCTGATGGATACTTTGTTGGACACCACATCTGCCTATTTGTTAGGTTTAACACCTTAACATCTGTGGTAGTATTTGAAAGTTGTGTCTTAGAGCCTACAAATTTCACATTTACCATTGATTTTAAATTAAATTAACCCATTAGGATCCGAATAAAACTCTCCAACCACCCAAACATGTTTTGCGATTTGTTTTGTTAGTGCTTACGAGAAGCAGAGATATTCCATCTACCCTGTCATTTGTGCCTAGTTATTTAACTAACATTCAAGATTTCACTTTCATAGGCTATAATTTTAGAAAATGACATGATGGAAAAGGAGATTGTATGCCAATGGGAACTTTGACTCTAAGAGACTTAGTTAAAAAATGCTTCATATCCTGAATTTCTTATTCAAAGGTTGTGTTTTTCTGGTCATACTTTAAGCTATAATTTTCAAGCTCTTTGCAATAGAAACTTGTTTCTCTGTTGCAAAACTCATCATTTCTTCATTTCATGGCAATAATTCTTTACATTTTTAGATAACATGATGCTACCTATGTTATTTAAGTAACATTATTATAAAGTTTAAATTGAATAAATGACAATGCATGTTTAAGAATTATGATCATGACAGTTGTCAAAACAGAGGATGATAACCAACCAACCTTAAATTTAGTTATTTTATCACTACATGTGGTGTTAAATGGGCTTTTTTAAAAATTTGTTTAGATTTTATTGGTTAAGTGACCCAATCTAGCAATGTACTTTTTTCACCTCCGGCATCTACTCAAATATAATTAAATCCCTGTTTTTCTTTTGCTTGATAGGGTGAGTTCTTCCCTTGTGGTTTGTTATCCCTGAAGAGAAGAAACCACCCATACATTTTGGTTGGTAGCAATCTATTTATATCGAAGTATGCTGTATGGGTGTCTTTTGAAAGGACTATGTTCAGTTTAAAAACAAAATGTGGCCAACACTAAATATAGTTATAAAACACCCTTTCAAACATACAAGGTTCCATAATCCTACTTTTCTGTATGTAAATTGCACATATTGTTTAAGTTAGTATATACATAGATTTTAATAAATACTTTTAATTGATTTATATATAGATAGCTAATATTTTATAGAGTTTGTTACTGTATTCAGAAAACCTGACTCTACTTAATGGCATGATTATTTTTTATGGTGTATTGACAAATCAATGATCAACATCTTATGGAGCTCGTACAAATAGGCAGTTATTTTGGTTTGAATTGAATATATGGCAGAGACTTTGGAAAAAGTTAATTCAAAAGAAAGCCTTCTTCCTTTGGATTTCATCCATTACATTCTAAAAGACAATGTCTGAGAGATGGTGAGACCATGTGACAAGGAGGGACACAGGAAGGTATGACGCAGCTGTAGATACTCTAAGAAACTAGTTTCATTAGTTTTACCGATACACTTACTGATGGTAGTTTAGATGTTGTTATATGCTAAACGATAACTATATTTAAAGAGCATTCAAGTCCACACTTCTATGTGAGAGTTTTATTGCAGTTAGCCACACTCCATAAAACTCACACACCACTGATACCTAGCTCCCACAATTATACAACCAACTCAGACCCAATTATCTCTTAATTAATATATCCATCACCTAATCCCCCATTCCATTCGGTCTTAGGCATTCCTTCAGACTATATTAAATGGTAACAGAAGTAGGGATGCTTATAAATAATTGATCAATGTAGAGATAATCTAGATAGATTATAGGATATTTCACTAAAAGAGATTTTTGACTGTATCTCATCATTTAAACTTTATGTGCTTGTAATTTGTAAATTATACAAAAAAAACCCTGCAACATTGATTTGTCAAACTAGTAAGAATTTCTCTTTGATGCTCCACCTGCTGATTATGATCTTTGAAGTTACTATTCTATGACAGAAATTAAGATCAGACTGAAATCAAATAAATTCATGTAAAATAATTGTATTTGAGGAAATAAACATTACTACCAAAATTTTCAGTGTTTTTCACATACAGGCTTGTTGGAAGTAAAAATGTTCCATTTTATAGTTACTTACTTTAATAAATAACTATATTGATACCAAAACACATCAAAGTTCAAGAGCTGTTTATTTTCTTGCTTGTAAGCAAGAATGTCACAATAGACAGTATCTATGTTGCCACTAAATGCTGACATAAATACAGACTATTCCAACTTGTTATTGAAAGAGCTGCAGTTGCTATTGGAAACAGTTGGCTTGTTCCACCCAAAACACTTAAACTCCTGGTGGAGCAACAGTGAGGAATTGATACTTTATGCAGCCATTAAATAGAGGGCATGGTTTCCAAAGGGACCTATTGAAACTTATTTTTGTGTGTTACGTTGCTTTCTTCATTTAGTGTTCCATTTTGAAAAGAAAATGCATTTACAGTATTTATCTATCTTCATTTGAAAGTTAATTATATTACTTCTTATGGTAGTGACAATTGGGGATTATAACAATGCAAAAAACCGATTTTCTAACAAGATGTGTTTATATGGAATATGTTGTGCTTGGAAGTGAAACATTACCCCACATGTAAAATAATAAACAACAGAGTTGCAATCCTATAATCTGCGTCCTTGGACCAATGAAAAGTGTGTGATCATGGACATTAAATACGTTTTTTGAAAGAGTGAACATAACCCAAATATGAGCTCATCTGAAGTTCAGGGAATTGATTCAAACTTGGCTCAACTAAATTTGGAGTTGGTATATAACTTCTTAAGAAGTTACATCTTTTGTAACGCATTGCAAAGAGCTCCAGCAAATTCATTTAAGCCCACTAATGCAATACATTTTTTTCTCTGTCTTTGCTTTGTGAAGCCAATTATTGAATGTACGTACATGAACTTCAGAATTGGAACCATTTAAAAATATGTATGGTGAGCAAATGACCTGATTTAAGTATTAGGTCGAAAATGAACTGCATGAATTGTGTTTCGGACAATCTACTCTATTTGTTGCCAGTGTTTGTCATATTCCAGGATTTAGCTTGCAATAGCTCACTGCCAAATGACATTTACTGATATAGAATTTTGAAACGTTTCCTGAACAATGCTTCCTCATTAAGATGTTGGTAAAACTAGCTACATTCAAGTTTTAACTACACCAACAACTCTTTTTTTTAATCATGATGTGTAATTTGCAATGTTGCCTTGCCCTCACAAATGCACATAAATCCACTTTGAATGGTACTGGTATAATTTCTCACTGAACGTGGGGAATCAGAATCTTGTAAGCTCTGGTTTGCTAATGATGTGGGTGATGCACAGTTGCAAAAATAAAGTGCACAGAATGTACCAACACCAGACTAAATGACCTAAATGATGTTTGCAACAGCACACCGTGTACTTTCTTGGACTCTACTTGTAGTTTATTAGTGAAGGATTGGTAGAAGCAACATGCTCCTATTCTGAAAGAATATATGGAGATGTTTATTTTGTTCAAAGAAAGCACAGTCACAATTTCAGACACTTCTTTAGTGAAAGAAAATATTTAAGTGTATTCCCAATGGAATGTTTGCAAATGGAAGTTGAATGGATCCAATCACAATTACATTCATTTAATTTAATGGTTGCTACCTTTGGACCCGAGTGGGCTAGGTTTTGCTTACCGACGACAGAAAGCTATTGAAATTCCCAAAGTTTCAGAACGCTGCATACGTACTGACTCTTTTTTTGCATTCCTTATGTACAAAGAAGACTGTAAAAGGAAGAAAAAGGAAATGCTTCCTAAAACAATTTGAAAGGGGGCAAGAATAGGAAATATAATAATTTTTACAAAAGCAATTCCACCTTTATATACTCAGGGTAATCATGACACAAGTGGATTCTGACACTAGGACACTGACATTTATAAGGAGGCAGGGACAGGACCAAGAAGTTTAAAAGCAGAAGCTGACTGTCAAGAGAAATGGGAGGCTGCAGATTAGGACTCTCATTCATTCATGAGTGAGGCAGCTGCAGATTTGGGGTTAATTTGAAGATGGGGTGGGTTGGGTGATGGAGACAGGTAAAATTGGAGGTTGCTCTGAGAGAGGAGTGAAATAGACTGTCAGGGATTGCTCGATGAGGGTAGTCGGGGTGGGCTGCTCTGTCATCAAGCAAGGACTAAAGGGAAGGCAGCGTTCAGCGGAAAGTTGAACGAACGTTCACTCTGGCTCAGGATCAGAAATATAAAAGTGCTTATAGTCATGGTCAAGTTTTGTCTAGGATCGTTTGGGTCAGGAGCGCTCTCAGATGAAACACTTCATATAGTGTGGTAGTCAAGATCGTATCTCTCAAACCTGGGGGAGGGAGCATCTAGTTAGGAGTTTTAATGACAGCCTGGCATAATAGGTTTAATCCTTCATTTATGTGGAAAGTTGCTCAGTATGTCCTTTGCACAAAATATAGGACAAATCCAACCAGGCTAATTGCTACCCAAGACTCAATTATCATCAAGGTGATGCAAAAGGTATTTGACTATGCTATCATGCAGCACTTGCAAAGCAATAACCTGTTCACTGATGCTTAGTTTGGGACCTGCAAAGGCAACTTCGGTGCTAATCTCATTACAGCCTTAGACCAAACATGGACAAAACAGTGAATTCCAGAAGTGAGGTGAGAGTGACTGCCCTTGATACCAAGGCAGTTTTCAACCAAATATGGCAGCCCTGAAGAAGGATAATATCCAAAACATTGACTTCTCCTTTCCTCCAGATGCTGCCTAGCTTGCTGTTTTCTTCCAGGCTCCTGTTTGTCTGCCACGGCACCAAGGAGTTGTAGCAAAACTGGATTGAAAGAGAATTGGTGGAATACACTCCACTGGTTGGAGTCATACCAACCACAAAGCAAGATGGTTGTGATTGTTGAAGGTCAATCATCTCAGCCCCAGGACACCACTGCAGGAGCTCCTCAGGTTAATGTCCTACACTGAAACATTGGCAGCTACTTCACCAATGACCATGCCTTCATTGTAAGGTCGTAAGTGGAGATATTTGGTGATGATTGTACAATGTTCAGCATCATTCACAACTCCTATATTGCCATTATTAGGCTAGAGGATGCTGAGATGTTTTAATATCATTTGCTTTTTGCCCAGAATGAGAAATATAAATGTGGTTATAGTTATGGTCATTGTTTGGGTCAGGTATCCGTCTCCATCATGTCTCCATGGAGGCCACTGTAGCGTCACAAAGAAACTGATAAATAGATTTTACTATGGTCAGTTGGCCAGAGGTTTGTACTGGGTGAAGCAGCCAAGCTGTATCCATTGTCCGCACTTATCGGCCTCATTGCCTAGCTCCCTCCAGTTAACTTCATCTGAATCTGAATTGTTTTGCGGGAATAGGTAGCCAATGGAGGTCATAGCTACCTTTAAGTGAATGTGGATGAGACTGGTCCATAGTACTTATTTCTTTAACATGTTTACTCTTTTCTACTTTCATTTGGATACTCAGAATTTTCTGATTAGTACATTCTAACAATATTCTTATTACCTTCTCTACTTTGCCTCTTGTCCATTTCTTTCACCATTCTTTATATCTTCAAACCCCCTTAAGAATTTCACTGAAAACCATCTTGTTCTCGTCAACTAGAAATTCAGTGAGTGACCTTTTGAGTTCATGTTCTTGAAGATTGCAGTCAGTCTATTGCCACACTTTTAAGGGAAATGGATCTCCACATTCTACCCTGTGATCATTCGTGTTTCCGGTTAGAAATTGAACCTCTGATTTTATTGTAATATCATTACTTAATTCATTTGATTTACCCAAGAAGCAAGACCACTTCCTTGTTTAGCTACGAAATCACAAGCCATGTGCAGTGCTGCCTTTAGTTACTTCGCTTGTAGATGTGTTCCCAAATTAGCTTGCTGGCTTCCTGTCCTGATCATCAGCCTTCCTACCGAATGGTGAGCCCTGGGAACCCTGCTGACTATATCAATTCAACTGTCAAGGCTAGGGGGTGCGATTTAGTAAAAATTTTATTTGAGCATATGCAAGGAAGCAGATTTCAGCTGTCTAAGAGCCTCACTTGATATACAAAGTTTGCAGCACATATTTATAATTCTCAAGTTTTCGTTTACGTGTAGTTGCACAATTTCATGACTCATCAGTTAACTGGAGTCATGTGATGGGTTTGTTTAACAGTCTGGGATGTTCTGTTCTGCACATAGCAAACACCTACAACCTAATATTACCTTCCCTTACAAATGTAATATCTTACACATTTCAGGTACACAATGTGAAGAAGCCATAGATCATTCTAACTGACATGCTTTTTATAGTTAATTACTGAGAACAATTTAAATTACAAATACTTCTACAGCAGTTTTTACTGTTTTATCTTCCAGGATACAAAACTGGCATCAAAGCACTGTTCATAGTTCATTAGCCAGTATGTATCTGAGCATGGATTGTTATGGATTTGTGTAATTTAACAGACTGGACCACATTGGAGCTATTAAAATTTTATCAGACCTTTGAGCCATGAAAATACTGCTGTGCTCCATCTTCTTATAGTGCAATTTTCTTTCTTAATTTATTCATATGGAAAAGCTTGGCATTACACTTTATTACTTTTTCATATATACTGTATGTGATATCAGGTTAAAAAAAAACTGTAGTTTTCTTTAAATCCAATGCATAACAACTTTATATCTACTGCCATGATAAGCCACAAGAAATCCAAAATACTTTTGCACGTAGCAAACTTTTAATTCCAACCTGTGTTATTATGAAGAGGATTACTACAGCCCAAAGATGACTGTGGATGTAAATGCAGTGACTGTCTAGTAGAGGCCTGCGTGGATTATTGAATGTCACACCTGTACTGAGTCAGGGAAACTTCATAGAGAAAGACTAAAAAGGAAAAGATAACATGAGGCTGACTAACTACACGCCCTTCAGCAGGAAGCTGTCTCCTGCAGATGTGAATATGTCTTTTTCTCTTTAGATACGCAAAAAAAAAGTTTAAAAACCGACTGTAACCCCGAACAAGTGTGTGTGTGTGTGTGTGTTAGTAGCCTGATGTACTTGTATGTGAAGTAGAGTGCTGTGAAGGCCACAGCTTGAGAATAGCCATTAAATACTCCTGCATTACAGGTAAAGATAACCTTTTACTCCAAGTACTGCCAGACAGCCACCATCAAAAGGAACCAAGACAAAAGAATTTCAATCAACCTTCAAAGTCAAGAATCTCAAAATCAACTGCTCAACTATCAATGGCAATGCTACTGATACCATCAACTGTAATGGC
Source organism: Rhincodon typus (assembly GCF_021869965.1). Lineage (NCBI taxonomy): Eukaryota > Metazoa > Chordata > Chondrichthyes > Orectolobiformes > Rhincodontidae > Rhincodon > Rhincodon typus. The sequence continues at coordinate 42,233,913 of NC_063346.1, forward strand.
CTCAATATTTTGCTATCACCTCGGCATAAACAACTCAGAGTCTTGTCTGTAGATCTTTCATTAACTTTTATCCTTTTTTTGACGTCACTACTTATTGGTAATCTGCATGTGCATGTTGTGTTATTATTTTTGTGTTTAATAACTAATAAAAACACACTTTTGTTAGCTCAAAAGTCTGGTAGATTTGGTTCCTTTAAAGCATTAGTGCATTTCAATTTTGAAGAAAGATAACCACAAGGGAAAAGATCCATTTTAAATAAACCTTTTTGCGACAAACCAAATGGGCAGGTGTATGAAAAAACGGGAGCCAGTTGATCCCTACCCGTCTGGGAACTAAAATTTGGGATCTCCCATCTGAAATCTCAAGAAATGGTTAAACCTCACTCAGGGAATGATTATAACATTATTTGATGCACTATTAAAATAGTCATATTAATTATACGTGGTGTTGTGAACTAAATAATATTTTGATTGATAAATACCAAGGATCTAATCTCTGTCTTGGTCCGCAAGGTTTTACCACACATTGACTTGTTTTGGAGAAATTTTGATTTTTGTCTGCTTTCTTCACCCCAGGTCATTTTCCTCTGCCTTATTTGCAATTAGGTTTGCTTAGTTTGAAAAACATACAGCCAGCTTGCTTACTTCACGTTCCCTATTTTGAAAAGGGATGAAAATTGGATTTGTATCTGGTGACACGGGGTTTTAAGAAAACATTTAAAACCACACTAGATTTGAGAGTTCATGAAGAAAATGGCAAGTCTGATGAGGAATTAGGAATCTTCTGAAGGTTATGAAAAATAGTTTATCACTTCTAAATGTCACACAAGGAGGGCCAATATTATAGAAGGTTCCTCTACTGAGGCCATAGGGATAAAACTGAAAAACAAAAAGGAAGCATTTATGTTACTTGGAGTGTATTATAGATTCCCTAAATGTTCAGAAAGATATAAAATGGCAGACAAACAGGCAAAGCTTAGAGAAATGTGAAACGTTAGTAGGGTAATAGTTAAACAAGGCATTTCAATTTCTCCTATATTAAATGGAGGAGGCAAAATCTGAAAGGCTTGGGGCATCAGAGTTCTTTAAGTTGTGTACAGGAGAACTTTTTAAGCCAGCCTATGGAATGTGCTCTAAGAGAGAGGGCAGTGGTGGGCCTAGTTTTGTGGAATGAAACCTGGCAAAATGGTAAAAGTATCAGTTTCGAAATATTTTGGTGATAGTTTGTGACTGTAACTCCATAAAGTTTAAGGTAGCTATGTAAAAGGATGAAGTTGGATTGGAAATAAAGGTTCTGAATTGGGAGAAGGTTGACTGCAATGGGATATGACAGGATTTCTTCAAAATGAATTGGAGCAGTTACTTGCAGGAAAATGTATAACAGAACACGGGGAGTCTTTCAGGAAAGGAACAGCAAGAGTACAGGGTCAACATGTTCCTGAAAAGGTAAATGGGGGAAGCAACTAGCCCAGGGAAACACATGGATATTGAGGAATGTACAGGATTGGTAAGGAAAAAGGGAAGCTTATGATAGATTTTGGGGCTAAAACTACAGAAGCTCAAGAGGAGCATAGCAATTTCAAAGAATCACATAAAACTGGAATTAGAAAAGTGAAGGGGAGGCACAGAAAAACACTAGTGGGTAAAATAAAGGATAATCCAAAGTTGTTTTACACGTATATTAGACGCCAAGGGATAACCGAGGAAAGAATAGGTCCTATTATGGAGCAAAGTGGCAATCTGTGTGTGGAGCCAGAAAACACAGGTGAGACTGCAAATGATTACTTTAAATGATCAATAGTCACCGTCCAAGGAGAATGGGATAGATACAGAAATCAGGGAAGGTAAGTGAAATGAACCTGAACAAATATGCATTGAGAGGGAGGAGGTATTATTGGTTTAAGCAGGCCTAAAGTTGATTAAGATCCAGGCCCAAAAGAGATTCTTCTCAAATTGCTGTGGGAAACAAGGAAGGAGATTGCAGGGGCCTTTAACATTAATTTTCAAAACTTCTCTGGACACATGAGAAGTGCTAGAGGTTTGGAAGAGAGATAATGTAACATTATTCATGACAGTAGGGATAAACCAGGTGCTACAACTAGTGAGTCTAACATCAGTGATTGGGAGACTTTAGGAAAAATTCTGAGGGGCAGAATTTATCTCCACTTGAAGAAACAATGCTTGATCAAGGATAATTATTGAAATAACTCCATGGAGGCTGAAACCCAGTCACCAAGTCACCCTTTGTTCGCACGTGAAGAGTCCTTGACACTGATCCAGCTCCCTGAGAGCCAGCTCTCAGAGTGAACAGGATGTCTGGCACTCCTAATTATATCTGCCAGCTAGGGCTCCCTGATTGGGGCTGTGAATTTGGTCCAAACAGGGAACTGTAGTTCTGAGGAAGGGTCACTGGACCTGAAATGTTAATTCTGATTTTTGTTTTCTTCACAGATGCTGCCAAACTTGCTGAGCTTTTCCAGCAACTTCTGTTCTTAAACTCATATTCTATGATCTCATTACAATCACTACAGTCAGCATGGCTTTTTCGGGGAAGATCATATCTAACAGAATTGATTATTTTTTTCTGAGGAGGTGACTAAGTGTGTGGATGAGGGTAGTACAGCTGGTGTTATTTACATAGACTTCAGTAAGATTTTTTGACTTTTTGACATTTTGTCACATGGGAAACTGCTCAAGAAAATAAGAACCATTGGGATCTGGGACAATTTGGCAAATTGAATCCCAAATTTCCATAGCAGCAGTAGGCAGAAGGAATAGGTTGAGGGTTGTTTTTGTGACTGCAAGTGGGCGTTAGGTGCTGGAAACATGGGTTTGATGCAGGGACCCTTACTGCTTGTAGTATACATAAATTATTTAAATATGAATAAAGAGGTATGATTAGTAAATTGCAAATAACCAAAAAATTACTATTGTGGTAAATAGCTGAGCAGAAAGCTTTAAACTATAGGAAGATACAAGCTGGCAGATAGATAGAACAGTGTCAGGTGGAACTTAATCCTGAAAAGTGTGAAGTAATGCCCTATTTTAGGACGACTAACAAGGTGAGGGAGTACATAATGAATGATAGGACACTGGGTTATACGGAGGAGTTCTGGAATCTTGGTTTGCATGTACTAAGATCCCCAGGTGAGGCATCAAACCCAAGAGTTGGGAGATTGTGATGGAGCTGTATTAGATAATAGTCCAGCTACAGTTGGAGAACTGTGTACTGTTCTGGTTGTCACACTACAGGAAGGGTGTGACGACACTGGAGAGGATGGAAAGAAGATTCACCAGGACGTTTCCTGGGCAGGAACGTTTCAGCTATGAAGAGAGACTGGATTGATTAGGGTTGTTTTCCTTGTAGCAGAGAAGCTGAGGGTGGACTTAAGTGAAGTCTACAAAACGGTGAGCAGCATAGATAGGATAGAAAGGAATAAATCTTTCCCCTAGTAGATGGGTCAATTATCAGGGGGCACAGATTTAAGCTAGGAGCTGAAGGCTCCTCAGAAGGGATTTAAGGATAAATTGTTTCACCCAGCAGATAGCGGGTATCTGAAACTTGTTGCTTGAAATGGTGGTAGGGATGGGAACTGTTACAACATTTCAGAAGAACTTAGATAATACTTGAAATGCCAGGCCACACAAAGCTATGGGCCAAGGGCTGCAAAATAGGATTACAACAGATAGGTGTCTGATGACCAGCACAGACACAATGGGCCAAAGGTTCTCTTCCAATGCTGTAAAAATCTATGGCTTTCACTATTAGGTGCTGCATTGTGATATAGATGCATTTTATTAGTGATTCATCATAGGGATCTTTCTTACATTGTCCAGAACTGTTCAGTTGTTTACATGCACAAAAGTATTTTCCCAATGGCAAAAAAATGCCATAATGTGCTAAAAATATAAAATAAAAGGTTTACTTTCATGTTTATGTGCTCTGATTTAATTGCACTGTTAGATCTGGCTTTTAATTGAAAATACTGCTTTTGAGGTAGGGAGAATGTCTCCATCTGCTTCCTCCCATTGATTGACAGGTATAGTGGGCTGAAATAGAAATCAATATCTGTTCTGTCAATGTCATTAGAAATTTTAATTATGAAAGCTTGGCTGGGTTTCATAAACCTCAGCCCAACATTGATAATATAACTATTGATACTTTTGCAAACACATAATTAGATTATGTCTTTTACATAGTTTCTTGTTTTTCACAAACCTAATAGACACTTCTTCTCCTTGGATTTGTTTAATCTCATATCAATGATGGTGAGTTTGAATTCAGCGTTTCTTGTTAGATTGCTCAAGGCAATGTTTTCTAATGATTTTAAAATAATTCACATGTTCTTACACTATATTGAGCACATAGCGTATACTATGTGTGTGGCTGTGGAGTTTTAATGGAAGACATAAAGAAGGCATGAGGAATACGGGGTGTCATGGAGAGACACAGCAGACAGGTTGCATCAGCTAGCATTGGAATGTAAGGTGGCATGTCAAAATGTGAGGATGAATGGGAAGTGGCATGGGGCAGCATCCAGGACCAAACAGCCTGTTTGATGGGCAGTCCATTTAAAACCGTCAAAATTCATTCCTCCACCATTGAGTACTCTTGTCTTTCTAGATGGTAAAGGTGGCAGGTTTGGGAATTGTTTTTCAAGGAGTCTGAGTAAGTTTTTGCAGTGCATCTCGTAGATGGTTTACGGTCAACAATGTGCCTTACAAACACCGGCCTTCAGAGGGTGTACATGATTGACAAACTATTCCATATTTCCTGATGCAAACAGCTCTCTCTGCAGTAATAACTGTGAATTTGTTGAGCTATTTTGGAGGAAATCCTGCTGGGAGGCCCAGTGAGTTTTCTCACCATACCTTACCAAATGCACCTCACTAACAACCTACCCCACATGTATGGTGTTCCTCTCGTCTGATTCCATCTCTGCCTTATCACATACAACTCAACAGAAATCTGCCAAGGGATCAGCATCTCTTGCACTCATGCTATTGCGCTCCCAGACAAACGCAGTCAGGTACATTCCATCTAATTTCTCCAACTGATGTACGGAACTCCAAGGTCTGTGCATGACAGCAACTGGGAAAAAAAAAACAAAAAAGAATGCATTGACATGCTGATGGACATGTATGGACTCTTGGAGGGCATAACTACGCAGTTTAGAGGAAACTGTGCCTGTCAGTATGGAGTTGCCTTGCATAGATCCCGACATTTATCCAGGACATGGTGTACAGGTCGAAATTGTCTCCCTGCTGTGTGGGCAGGGACCTGGAGGTCCCACTGGATGAAGTGGTGTAGACACAGGACTTATCCCAGGACCATCAGTGAAGGCCACGACACGAGACCGTGCCGGCCTGGTCCAAAGTTGCCATCTATGTAAGTGCAAAGTCACACTGGAGGAATGTAAAGCGATGTATGAAGAAGTCAATGACATTCTCCACCATGTCAGTGTAAGTGCCACCATTTTCTCTCCAAAATCTCATGCACATGGTATCTCTGCAACTGCACCCACTTGAGTCCCACAATGGCTCATGCTCTATCGCTTTCACTATTGCCTGCAAAATCTTTCTCCCCCACCCCTTCATCCACCCCGACCCCAGCACCACTACATGCCCTCTTTGCTGCCTACTCATTCATTCAAGACACCACCTCACCTGTACCAAATGGAATAGCTGTGCCACCCACATTCACACCCCCACCCCCTGGATTTTCTCTCGGCCCAGGAGAAATACAGTTCATAATAGCAAAAAAAGAGTCAAGACAGGTAGTGAACTGCCTGACATTTGGCTACTCATCCCCTATATGAAGAGCATTCTGACCACTCTGAGCAGCTGACTGGAAGTTCCCTTGACTTACAGAGCCGGCAACTGAAGGTTATCTCCCTTGACTTGACTGAGGTCTGTTGACAGCCTTGACAAGCTTCCTGGCTCTGTTTGCAGTAAACAGCAAAGCAATACAGAAATAATATGATCCGGGTATCTCTGGCTGAGGGGGCTAAGTGCACAAGGATGAGGCAAGGCAATGCAAAGCAAGGATGCTGTTATCGTCCAGCTAGGCTCAGAGTGAATAAGCACCATGCCAGCAAATGAACTGGCCAGAGATGCAGTCTGGTCCCTGAGTTGAGTGTGTGTCCTTGAGTGCACAGCGCTCTTGTTGTACCATTACAATGATAGCTCCAATGTAGCTCAAGGAGGAGAATTGGAGTGCAATAACGTCCTGTAAGTGGATCAAGGAAGTATATTGAGGGTTCTTAGAGGCTGGCACATGTCAATGTCTGTGGTCATGGGGTGCATGTGGCTGGTTCCTATGGAGTATGCCCTGAGAAGTTAGTGACCAAATGGAGATCCTTGGAGCAAGTGGTGAGCTGAATTTTCTGGGTACCTGCTCAGATTTCCATGTCGATATTTTGACATCTACCTTGTTTGGTACATTTAGTAAGATGGGAAAGTGAATATTAATTATGTGAGTTGAGCTGTTAATAAGACAAGCTATAATTCCCCCTCAACAGGCAGCTCACCGCTACCGAGTGAGAAATTCACTGTACAATGCAGTAAATGTGTAAAAGATACGGTGAGATGTTCCTGATGTGGAGATGGGTCTTACTGAAATCCTAATCCATTTCTGTCATAGCCCCATCACTCAGACCTCTACAAGATTCTGCCCAGATTTACTGATGAGTCATGGTCGCTGTTTCTACAATCTAAATCAACCCGAATTCTAAACACTTTGCGCCTCAAAACTATTGATCTAGGTACAGGGGCCAATACAGATTAGTAAAGGTCAATCCAAATGCTATCCTGTACAGGCACTTGAGCCAAAGACCAAGGGAATGTGAAATCAGTGTCTCCATCTCAACCAGGATACTGTTTAATGATTTACATTTAATTTAATATTCTTCGTTCTAATGATTGACTTAAATCATTTGAGAGAACATAGTCGTACTTCTGCATCAAATCACAATACAAACAGTACTACATTTATTTGACCTTATAATAAGCCACATTAGATTACTTCAAAAGTCACTTATTTGTTAAAATTACATTAAGTTCAATGTGAAAATAAGTTTCATATCCAAAGGGCTAATTGCCTTGGTGCGGGTGCAAAAATATTGCCATACTGCTAGTTTTACTAAACCAATCTCATGCATATTTCTTTACACATTGACATAAGCTGGTGTCTCTGAAAAAAAGTACGTCAAAAAGCATATTGAAACCTTGGAGCCTTGCATGTACGTCCTCTGGTAAAAGATCATTCTTAAAGTTCTCAGTCAACTCAGTCAAATTATGAATATTAGAAAATTTCAGAATCAATGAAACAACAAAATTTCCAATGTATACAGTATGAATATAATCTCTTAAGTTAAATCAAAATCCTTCAGTTGAAAATATTGTCGGAGCCCTGATGGTACCCCTTCGGAGCCCACTTGCAGAAATCAGAGCAATTTGGCTCACAGCGTTATATGTCAATGATTTATGTGTCATGTGCCTTAGGAATCAACTCTCAATTTTTCTGCTATTAAGAGTAGGAGGGCCATGACAAACTGCTCTCCTGCAATGCGTCTGCTTCAACAGTATCGGCTAAATGTCTTCAAACCGTTTCAACATTTTAAAAAAACCACAAGTTCAGCTTTATAAATCAAGTAGGACCTTCACACTAGGAGACGATTAATGGGTCAGTCCATAACAAAACTGTCTTTCCATCATTTCCCAATGTCATATTTTATCTGCGAGTCAATGATATAACACCACTGATTTGTATTGTGAAAAAAAATTGCAGAGCCATCAATAATTAATCATTGCCCTCTACAATTTGTCTTTGGTTACTGAGTGCCTTTCACAGTGAGGCAGTGTCAAACATGATAGTGTAGACCTGGCGATGCTGAAACAATTCGTATGAAAGTTTCCACTTGGCATCGTTGGCAAGGGGAGACTATTAGAGAACTTTAAAAGTGTGTTTACAACACAGCTGTGTCTTAGTGCATCAGTACACCTTTTTTTTAAGATGTCATGTCTCATTAAGTATTTCTAGATCAGGAGCGGTGCAAGTCAGATAAAATGGTGGTTAATTATAGGATTTGCCATGACATTGGAAAATAAGCCAGTAATCTGAAAAGACTGCCCTCTGCTGCATTGCATTTAAATCTTTCCAGCAGCACATTTCAGAATTGTGACCGTTAAATAAAAATGAGATTTGTTCTGCTGAATACAGAGACCACATAAGATCATTTCAATGAACCGTAAAAGTAAATTTTGTCATCCACAGGGGCCTAAGTCCCTCAGTCCCTGTTGACACATAATTTTGCATGTAGACATCCCAAAATCAATAAGTTATAACAAATCGTATTTTGCACATAAACTGTAATAGCAGCTGCATGGAATCAACAATTGCAGATTTGCTGGTTAGACTTGAAAAAATGATAAAAATTGAAATGAAATTCATAAAAAAAACATGCTGGAAATCTAAAATAAAAGCAGAAATACTGGAAAGTGACAGTAGGTCATTCAGAATCTCTTAGACTAAAGGATAGCCGATGTTCCTAATGTGTAACTTTCATCTGAATTGTATAACCGGCAAATGCATAACGTGAAGTATAATGAGGCTAAATGTGAGGTTATTCCCTTTGATAGCAACAGGAAGGCAGATTATTATCTGAATGGTGAAAGGGGAAGTGCAATAAGACCTGGGTGTCCTTGTACACCAGTTGCTGAAAATCAATTTGCGGATGCAGCAGGTGGTGAAGAAGGTAAATGATATATCGGGCTTCATAATGAGACACTTTGAGTACAGGAGCAGGGATGTCTTGCTTCAATTGTACAGGGCGTTGGTGAGACCACATCTGGAGTATTGTGTGCAGTTTTCATCTCTTTATCTGAGGAACAATGTTCTGGTTATGGAAAGAGTGCAACACAAGTTTACCAGACTGATTCCTGGGATGGCAGGACTGACATATGAAGATAGACTGGATCAGTTGGGATTATATTCACTTGAGTTTAGAAACATGTCCGGAATCTCATAGAAACCTACAATATTCTAAGAGGACGAGACAGGATAAAGGCAGGAAAGATGTTCTCAATGGCCAAGAAATCCAGAACTGGGTCACAGCCTAAGGAAAATGGGTAGTTTATTAATGACTGAAGTGAGGAGAAATTTCTTCACCTAACGAGTGGTGAGCCTGTGGAATTCCTTGCCACAGAAAACGATTGAGGCAAAAACACTGAAAGTTTCCAAGAAGGGGTTAGATCTAGTTCTTAAGACTGAAAGGATCAAAGCATATGGGGACAAAGTGGGAACAGTGTCCTGAGTTGGATAAACAGCCATGATCATGATCATATTGAATGGCAGAGCAGGCTTAAAGCAGAAAGGCCTATATATGCTCCTACTTTCTATGTTTCTGTGTTTCTTATAACGGTCCTTCTGATCTTCATATAAGCTTAGACCACATGTCTTAATAGACTGTACATTATGGTAAGGCTATAGACCTATGTCTGGAAGGATGTTGCCTCTTAGCCCCTGGATTTTAAGTTCTAATTTTCAAAAGCATACACTGTAAAGCCACTTTTAGTTATGAAGTAGGACTATAATAGTTGATTGTGAGTCAAGAAGAAAAACACTAATATTAAAATTACTAACGTCTAATTTGACTGACCAATACTTCTGGTCTAGATAATTCTCTGCTGTTGTAATGTCAACAACATTCACTTGGCCGAGCAGCAGTATAACCGCCATGTTTTCTTTTCTTCTTGTAAATTTGCTGGATCCTCCTTCAATGTTTATTTTTAAGAGTTGATCTCCTGTTGCAATATGACTGTAAGTAACCAAACCAGCCACGCAGAAAGCATCGGATGCCTGTTGCTGAACAATCTTGTCACTTGTGCTGACTTATTCCTCGACGGTACAAGCACTTCAATATGGCTGTTCCCACCTTTCCTTAATTTTGACAGGTGTCTTCTCTGATATGGTGGACAGCTTTGTGCCTAGCCACCTTGTGGGCTTGACTGATGCCTCAGGCCTGCATTGAGATGCCCCCTGATGTCACACTCTCCACTGGTGTGCCTCGTATGAGGGATCATCTGCCCCAACGGTAGGGCTCATTTAGCCTGCAATAGATCAGTGAGTATTCTATCAGGAATTTGAATGAGCTCATCCCTCAACCCCACATCATCGGATGAAATGGGGACACTCTATAAATCCTCAATGGAATGCACTGAGATCACTGGCTGCGAGGGGTTCCATTTGAACAGACAAGTTTCTTGGGACTAATATGAGAATCCAAGAATGCTGGGTTGACCGAAAATCATCAACATCTTGCATGATAATTATGCCCTTGGTTCACTGCCTGTAAGAGCCAGTCACCAAATGAAGACTTAAGGCTGTTCAGTTTCTGTAGAAATCAAAATTCTACAACTCCCAACTAAGTGCATTGAAAGTTGTCAAAGGGTAGGATTTGTTGAGTTGGTGTGGACATACCGCCACTTTGGAATATATTTAACATTACCTCACCTCAATAAGTCTGCATGTACTTCACCTCACTTTAGTTAAGATGTCAATTCACTTTATTCAGGAAGTCTTCCGAAGATTTTTTTCATTGTGATTTCTCATTCTTATTTCGTGGTCATTTAATCTCTCTTCATGCTTCTTTAAATTCCTCTGTGAAAAGTACCTTTTACCTTAGAATGGCGTCTCCACCACAGCTACTACATTCTAGAAACATGGAAACATAGAACATAGGAGCAGGAGTAGGCCATTTGGCCCTTTGAACCTGCTCCACCATTCAATACAATCATGGATGTTCATCCAACTCAGACCCCTGTTCCTGCATTTCCCCCATATCCTTTGACCCCTTTAATTCTAAGAACTCTGTCTGTATCATTCTTGATAGTCTTCAATGCTTTGGCCTCAATGTTTCCAGATCTTTGTATAAGCTCAGGCCAAACTTCTGAATTATGCAAACTTATGGTCAAGAATAATGAACAGGCATACAGTCCCTTGAGACCACTCTGCCATTCAATAAGATCATGGCTGATCTGTTTGTAACCTCCAAACCACATTCCTGCCTACCCCGATAACGTTTGATCCCTTTGGTCGGCTTTCCTCTAGGAACAGAACATACCTGTGAGAATGAAAGGAAGCCACGCAAATTGGGACGTGCTGTTAGAATGGGGAACAAGTGAAAGAGGAAGCGGAAGAGCGTGGAAGTTCACTACAAAATAGATGAACCCTTTCTGTCAGAATGCCGCGTGATCAGATAACCTACAAGAAATATGAGTGACCTCAGCTTCTCCCCCTATTCTCCAACAATCTCGCACTTGTTAACATTCCTCTATCACTATCACATCATCCTGTTTTTGGCATGGCATAATGGTTCCTTCCTCAGTTCATTATAGACATAACAGCCCCTACCAAATCCAATTTCAAATCTAGTTTATCAATTTCCTCATTATATAATGCTTTCAAAATTGAAACTAATCACCACTGCCACTCAGCCAAGGTGGTGCTCAGGTAATCCTGCCGAGCTGCTAGAGAACAGATAATTGGATTGCTGTGATGCCTTGGAAGTTGCTTTGAGCACAAAGCATCCAGAGCCATGATGGCTACCCTATAAGCTGCCACTGTTGCACTCAAACCCTAGATGGCTGTTACTTATAATGCAATCAAAGCTGAGGCACCGACCATCAGACACTGCATCATGATGGGTTTCACAAGTGTATCGATGGAGGGGGTTAGCCTGCTCAATATTAGAAAGAATAGTTTCCAGCTCTGCATAAAACTCAATGCAAGGTTGCAGCTAGACACCTGTTTCTTTGGCCTGAAAATTACTCCATGTCACTCTCTCTCCAACTCACATTGCCACTTCACATCCTCCGGTATCTCACTCTTCACTGTTCATTCAACTACTAAATGTCTTAATTCTAAACCTCTGTTTAATCCTTTCCAAATCTTCCAGAGATTGTTGAGTTGTGGATAGATCTGCTCCTGTTAGAAGAAAAAGCAACATTTCGGCAAATTAAGTCTATTTTTTAGAGACAGAAATTTCAAAAAATATTTAACATTTGCAAATATTTGATCAAATATGTGCTATCCTAGAGAAAGTAATTTTTTTAAAAAAAGTCACTCAGTTTCTAACCATTCCAAACTCATGTAGAACACCAAAACTGAGGTCCAGCTCATTTATCATCACCGTGGAGGTAATATATTACTCATGAAGTGCTTCTTTATATCAAATAATATACTGTCTGATTAAATAATCATTGGTTTTTATTTTAATGCCACCAGATGAACTGCAGTGGTTCAAAAAGGTAGCTCACTGTTGCCTTCTCGATGGACAATGAGAAATGGGCAATAAATGCTGGTGTTGCCAGCAATACCCATTTCCCATGAAAGAATAAAGAAATAGTCTTTGGAAGTAGTGCTGAAGGTTGTGATCATTATCTTGTTATATAGACTGCAGAAGTTAATGCAAATGGATTTATTAAACACTGTTACATTGATCACAGTTAGTAACATCCTTCCAGAATTTGGAAATGGAGTTTAGTGCAATGCTTAACGTGATTTTGATTGGTAACTGTTAAATCAACACAATCATGGAAATATGTCATTGTAATCTTTAAAATTGCTGATCTACTCTAACTGTACGGCCCCATCAGTTGCAATCTATTACTGTAATTGTCACCAGCAATGAAAAAGTATGACGTCTCTAACAAGTGAGGTACTACAGACTACTTATGGTGCTACATTTTACTTTTATTAACTGCTGGCTATAATCATCTCCCGAGTTACCATTATGTGAAAACTGCTGCTGCAACCTGTTGGACATATCACTGCCTTGTCATGCGTCTTGGAGTTTTGCCAAGCAGCAGTATTTTAAAAGAAACGTCTACCTAATGAATTAAGGCTACTTTAAGTGTACAGGGAATCCACCAAAAAAAAAGCTCATTTTTAATGATTCTAACTAATCTTATGGCCACTGGAGTACACTGAGTGAACAAACTGATATGAAAATAGTTCAGAAACATTCAACAATCTCTCAGGCACGGTCAATGCAATTCGATCCTCCAATGACGCCTCAGTAACGTATCTCGTATCCATCTTAAATGCATCAATTAGAAGAACAAGCTTATCTGTAATCAATACAAGACACTTCACCAGCCTTGTGCATATCATCACATGAGAGCCAGAGATTCATTGGTGAAATTCAGCATGCATTCTATTTTTACTCAAATCCTCATAGAAGCAAAGTGCTATATTAAGAAATAATTGGCAAAGTTGTGCTATCCTGAATATAATGAATAAATGACAAGTTGACAAATTGTGTTAAAAGTGAGTATTATAATTAAAAAAAGCTGGTTACTATAACAAAATAAAGGTGGCATGGTGGTTCAGTGGTTAGCACTGCAGCCTCACAGTGCCAGGGACCTGGGTTTGATTCCAGCATTGTGTCACTGTCTGTGTGGAGTTTGCACCTTCTCTTCACATCTGCATGGGTTTCCTCTGGGTGCTCCGGTTTCCTCCCATAGTCCAAAGATGTGCAGGTTAGGTGGATTAGCCCTGGTATATGTGGGATTACAGGCATAGGATAGAGTGGGTGGAGGTGGAATCCTCTTTGGAGGGTTGGTGCAGACTTGATGGGCCAAATGGCCTCTATTTGCACTGTAGGGATTCTTTGATTCTATGATGATTCTATAGCTGCATCCCCACTAGCTTCAGTGATTATCAAAGCTTTCACAAATAAAAATATTGAAGATTGAAATAATTAATGTCATTCCAAAACCTAGCATCTCACGTCCAGTCACATTTAGTGTACACAACTTTAAAGTAACATTCATATCAGTTTTCCTGTTGAATTTTGTAAGACAATCCAGTCTCAGGTGAGGAGGTAACAATTTTCTTGTATGGAGTTATATAAATTTAGCATTGGAGAACGGGTTCTGCTTACACTAATGCCAAACTTGTGCAATGGAAATCCATAGATTAGACTCAAGCTGACATTGACATGGTGGACTGTATTCTGACACTCTCTTCTCAAGAGTCTCACTTTCCTTAATTCCAGTGGAAGTTTGTGTGCGGAATCTGAATTTATCCTGCACTTACATTGTACATTTTGTGACACAGACACCAAAGTTTGTAAAGCTGGACTCCTCATTTTACTTTATCATCGTTTCGCAACCCTTGACTTTAGATCCTTGTGAAGTGAATGCACACAGCCTTATTAAATAACGTCAACCTATTTAAAATAATTGTGACCATAACTGTGTGAGTTAGGATGAAGATGTAGCAACCCACAGCGAGAGGCTTGCCTATAAACCTGATACATTGAACTTTTCGGGAACTTGCTTGCGCAATGGACCTCTTTAAATGGAGAAGTTAATTTCAATGAAGGGATGGTTTCTGGCTAAATTTTATTATACCCTTCAGTTTGATTTGTTGAGCTAGTCTTCATCTTAAAGATTCTTGGAAAGGATCAATGCGTTTAAACAGATGGGAAAAGATAATTATTTCCACTCCCATTCTTGTGGAAAATTACATAATTAATTGCAATTTTAAGAAATGACTAAATTGTTTACAAGTTTAGAAATAGGGGTAGCTAGATATTCTAAGCATTTTGGATGCTGTTCTTTTGTTCAATAGATACAAATCACCATATATATGTGTTGTCCATCTCCTTATCTCAAATTTGGGCAACACACTAGGCTACTTACATCTTAAGATCTTAGTTTCTATGAATGCTTGCCAGTAATTATTGGCTATCAAAATTTTAAAGTTTCAAAATTATTGATCTTTACGTGTTGGTTCTTTACTTTAAAAAGGTTTTGTGCAGTATTTGGGTCCTAAACCACAAAACATGAAACCCCAATGTGCTCATCAGAAGTAGGATAAGAGCTATCTTTTCCTAACTTCCAACAAAGCTCAAGCCTATTCCCGCTCAATAACACACTATGGAGAGTGAGACAAGGTAGCAGATTTGTTAAAATCAGTGGGACTCTTGCATCATTTAGGAGGACTATCACCATAAGGTCTGAATGGGTTAAGAAGGTGCCTGACTGCCATCTACACAGGACAATCAAGAAAGAACAATGATTATAATTTTGCCAAAATCACCAAATTACTGAAAATAAGTATTAAACGATATTCAGGTTAACTGATACATAATTATTAACGTGCCAGACTCACATGGTTCAAGCAAGTCAATATATAATGGTCCTTAGCCACAATATGATTCAACTGGCTTTAGAAAAACGATGACAGCTCATGCTTAATGGATATCTATGCTTCACGATAAATCTGAGATGTTTCAGTAAAGATAAAGTTTTACAATTGTAACATATTGATCCATTCAAGGTTTTATCTGGCTGGAGCATATACGCGTTAGAAATCAGAATTGAGAGGGTGACCTGTAGGAACCAACTAGTGCAGCTTGTGCTGTTTTGAGTTTTGAAATCTTCTGAAGTAAGTATGTCCTGAATCTTGACTCATTACACTAGTGACGACCATTACTGTCAGAGCACATGAAGCTTTACATTGAGCTGCAATTCTTTTGTAGCAAAAATTGCTGAAAAAATTCACCATAACCTCTGATGATGATCCATGGCAATTTGAAAAGAATTGTTAAATGAACTTATTCAATGTATAATGCCAAAAGAAGGGGTGCAAATTCAATAGAGAAATGATTCCATGCACTGATCCTTGCTGGTCAGAGCGGAAAATTTTGCCTGATTTCAAAGCCACTCATAAATTGGTATCCTCATGTAGCAAGCCTTTTGGTGGTTGGGGTGGGAGAGGATAGTGTGGAACAGGGGACGGAGGGATACAAAAAGGAAATTAGCTGTCTCCCATGCTAAGCATACTGGCAGGTCAAGGGTAAAGAGTACAGTAGCAGGAAACAGCATGTGTCGGAGTATTTTGGTTCCCAATATTTTCGTAATCTTATCATATTTTTGTTCCTCAGACTATGTTACAACATTTACACAAAAAGGTAGGATTTCTTTTTGGCAATTACTTGGAGAAGTTCCCTGTATATTTCAATGACATTTTCAATCATCAATAATCTTTAACTGGTGTTATCAGAGGAGCCATGCTACTGTTTATGAAGTGTTCCTTGTAAGTTTTGTTTTTAAAAAATTATTTAAAAGCTCCTAAAACGTTTTTTCACTTTTAAAAATGATTACTAAAGTAGAGCTATGACCAAAGTGAGTGGAATGCACTGTCTTTCTCTAACGTTACTACTTCACAAGTCCCAAAATATATGTAATTGTTCTACCAAATTCTCCAAGTAGCTAGTTGATACTGTGGCAATTTATACTTTTCACTGTATTAAACTTAGAATAAAAATATCCATAAACCAGCTTTTTTTCATGCAAACAAAATTGTTGATTGTTGTAAAACAAAACTTATTTCATGAAGATCCAAAGCTGGACAGTGCACAGTTTGTAAGATGAAACTGTAATGTTTATGCTTTTATATGTATGAAAACTCAAATGCACACACCTGGCAAAGGAAAATAAAGAAGAAAATTGATTTCTCTGTTTAGAGACACAAAATAAAACACCTTTGGCCAAATAGTCTTAGGTTTTGGAGGCATAAAGGTAAGGTTTAAATTGTGTAGATAGCTGTTAGTCTGACATTCTGGTACACAAAGACAAATGCCGCTCAACACACACAATTGTCACTGGGGATCTTTGTAGATGGAATCATTCAAAAATATTGTCAAAACTTTTCAGTGACTTCTAATGCAAGATCAGTAGGACCATGGCTCCAGGTACCCCAACAGATCCATATTAAAAACTCTTTTCCAGAACCAGGAGAACTGAAATGAGCAGAGATAGTAAGAACAGCCGATGCTGGAGTCAGAGATAACACAGTGTGGAGCTGGATGAAAACAGCAGGCCATGCAGCATCAGAGGAGCAGGAAAGTTGATGTTTTGGATCGGGACCTTTCAGCTGGGCAGCCTTTTTTCTTTCAGCAGGCTTCTCACCTACCTCTCAAACAATATACAAAGCAGAAACTTGAATCTGATTGTAATATTCCAAGGCAAGTATTCTCCAGTAAACAAGAAGACATACAACTACCTGGAAATGGCTTGTTAAAAGTAATATTCCAATGTCCCTTTATTGACTTTAAAAAAAACCAAGTATTCACAATCCTTCAAACTTAAGTTCAAGAAAAATATTAAATATGAACACTTTATGACATAGTGCATTAGGAAATCAACCTGTCAATTTAAAGCAAGTTAGAACATATTAATTTTTTACACACTGCATACATTTGAGAGATTTAATTTTGCATCCACTGGGGTAAAATTATGCACATGACAGGGATACAGGCTATCAAATGCATATGATGCTTAAAGTGAGAAAAATGCTGAGATCTACAGAAAATGGAACAACAGGTGATCCAACAAGAACAAGCAGCATCATTTACAAAATAAAAGTCATTGGTTGCAGGAAGAAGGAAAAACATCTCTGCATTTATCAGAAGAACTAGGATGTTGGATTTTAGAAAGTCCATTTTGGAAAGTTTCAGGATATTTTTGAGACATTTAAAAAGAATTGTTTTCTCTAATTAACTGAATAAAGTCCTTTGACAAACCTATTGGCTGATGGAGGACAATCAGTAGAAACTCTATCATGGGGACACCTGAAACTAGGCAAATGAGCAATTAACATTAACCAGGTTACTTATCTACTCAGGATGCATTAGGAGCTGACTATGCCTGGGTTTAAGCTGGTCAATTGAACAGGTGATAAAGACACCCACTTGAAAACTGTTCACAAATGCATGTCAAGAGGTGATCGTGTTGTAAAGACATGATGTGTAGTTCCCCTGATTGAAGGTTGTCTCCCTTGACTGAGAACTGCTGACAACCGTGACAAGTCTCTTGGCTTTGCTTCTGCTCTACATTACATTGCAATAGAGCAGTTGTGTGAGCCTGGCATTGCTGGCTGATGAAGGCAGTGTTGTGACAATCTAGTTAGGCCCAAGGTGGGTGGATGTTAAGAAAGCAAGCAAGACCTGAGATGCTATCTTGGTTCAGTCCATGAACTGGGCTCCTCTCCCCATGTCCAAAGTGTCCTTGCAGCCGCATTGCGATGCTGGTTGCTGAGCGCTCAGAGGTGCAGTTTTCAAGTGTAAAAGCACCCTGTAAATAGATCAGAGAGGTGTGTGAGGGTCCTGAGAGTTTGGCAGATGTTGGATGTTGGAGTGAGTTGGTTCTTGTTGTGGGTCATGCATTGAGATGTTGATGCTGGGTGTCAGTCTGAAAGTGCAAGTTGCAAGCTGGAGTTGCCAGACTTCCATGTCGAGAATTCTCATCATCTAGTTTTCTCGTTGTCAGTGGTAGAATAGGAGGCTGCAGATTAATGAGGCTAGACATGCAATTAATTACACCAACAACAGGCAATAATCCCCCTTCATAGATATCTCACCACTCCTGTGCAAGAATATTTTCTCGACATCTGGATCTTAGTTGGAAAACGCAGCTAGTTCCTCCTGACATCTAGAAAGGCCTCATTGTACTCCTCTTGCCATTTTCCCATATTTCTCACCATGGTATTCAGGGTTCTGTTTTATACTGCCCAGGTATTTTTATATTCCTGTGGGGCCAAATCCTATGTCACAAGGATTGTTCAAGCCTCTACCTCTGCCTGAATATAAAACACCCACAGGACAGCACGGCAACTAATGCTGTCACCCACCTGCACTCAGTTGATGCATGTCAACTGAGTAGATTTCTATTGCTCTGCATAGACATGATTGGAGTAAGTAAGGAGTCAGCCAGTGGGAATTTAAGCACACATTGGAGCAGCTAAGATGTCCATGGCTGTGTTTATGGAATAATTGGAAAATTTCTGACTCTCTCTCTACCAGTCATTTGCCAAACAAGAAGGTCCAGAGTTAAAATCAAGCCTACGGTCTTTTAAAAGGTATTTAACAAGCATTTGTGCAAGATATTGTCAGCTAAGGTTGAAGTTCACTTGAAGTAGTGTAGGTTATAAGTTTGAAAAGATATGCGGTGATTAATTGGGTTTAGATTAATTACATTAAGATGAATTAGGTTAAGGTTGATGGCTGAAACTGTAGTAGCTGTACCTGGAAAAGTGCTTGTGTGAGTTATTGTGCAATGTGTTTGCTGTCTAATAACCTGCTGTGGCTTCCTTTACTTGAAAAAAGGGAAAGATAACAGTTATAAATGAACATTGCCTTTGCTTTATCACTGAGGACAGCAGCTCAAAGTTTGGGTGTTTTTCCCTTTTCATACTTCAATAAATGTTAATATCTCTGCCTCTGGAGTGGTGTCTGAAATTCCCATCACTATAGGTGCAGTCAGCAGGATCTTTGAGATCAGAACAAGAGAAACACAATGGACTAACAATACATATCATACCGGCTTTTAGATAGGAATGTTGGACTATAGGACTATTGTAAAAGTAAGAAGGTGAGATTCGGAATGTCAAAGTTGGTGAGGTGCACACTGGTATTCCTGGGGTAAATGGAGGCACGCTTGTTCCTTGGGTAATGAGTAAGCATCCCTGGCTGAACGCCCAAACCGAAAGGGTCAAATGGGCCTGACTGAGGGAATCCAGTCATGATGGAAAGAGACACCAAATGGGGACACTAGGGATCAGTCACAGAATACCTGATAGGTAAATGTAAGAAAACAGTAATTAGGATGGAAAAAAGGTTGGAATCCTAAGTGAGCCCTGAAAACTAACACTCTCAAAGCTGGTGAGTGAAGAGATGAACAGTGCTCTCAAATTCTTGTTAACCATACTCCAAGGAAATAAAAGTGACACCCATAGAGGGGTTTAAAAGGTGAGTCCCCTAGGAATGGTTCCTGGCAAGTCAGCACATAAATTGGGCTCACACGATACGTAATAAATTGAGTTGATGGTATGTTGTTTATGACTATGGATGAGTGTCATGTAGGACCTCAGCATTATTTTGTGTGTACCTTAAACACTTTAAGGCCTTAAATAACTACGATACTGTAACAATTTTGATGGAATCTCTGAAGGGGCCTTTTGAGCATTCTAGACACCTCCAAACAAGTGGTGCTTTCTAACTGACTGAAAGAACAATCCCGATGTGGAATTCAGCTGCACAAACAATTTTCAGATTCGTTCAATCTGGCAGGCAAAACCCTGGCAGAAATTGTCATAGGCCTTTTTGGGCTCATAAAGTGAATGTGGTTAGTGCATCAGAGAAAGCTGGCTGAGAGCCATAAAGAAATGATTATTGTTTGCTCAGGACTTTGTAACCTGTAGTCAACAGGTAACCACCAATGGAAGAATTATGGTGTATCTGGCTGCCAGAATAGCTGAAATGCCAGTGGATTCAACCAGTGGCAACATTTCAGCAAACTACTTGTCATGTAACTGGTAGCAGATGGACTGTATAGATGTGGCAGAAGGCTCTATTCTCATCCTGATCAACAACATCTGTATTTGTTGTTATCACAATGCAATGATTACGCGTTCTGTACCAAAGTTAGATAGGGAATATGGCCGGGTACCAATTGCTCTGATAACATTCCCCATATTTGCAAGATAATCTAATGTTTGGGAAAGGAAATAGGTTAGGATCAGTCGCCAACCAATCAATAGGATGCAGTATGGAGAATAAAAGGTTAGCCTATCTTAGAATACAAAACCTGTGAGTATCCCTTAGGATATCTTATGGCGGAGCATTCTTGGGGCACTTATCTGGGCTAGTAGTATGGCCAGCAGCCGAAATGGAGGACTGAAGTAGTGTAGGTCAGAAATTTGGAAAGGCATTTGGTCATTAATTGGCTTGAAATTAATTGGTTTTCAGATTGATGACTGAAAACTATGGTAGTTGTTCCTTGGAAATGTGCTTGTGTGAGACTTTGCACAACGTGTTAGCTGTCTGATAACATCTTGTGATTTCCTTTACTGGTTACAGATAATGGCTATAGATGCACACTGTCTTTGCTGTAACACTGAAAATAGAAGCTCAAGTTTTGATGCTTCTCCCTGCTTTGCTTGAATAAATGCTAATATTCTATATACCTCTGCCTCAGGAATGATGCTTCAACTTCCCAAAAGAGCATGGAATAGGAAATAATGTCATGACATGATTGTGGAATGAAGCAGCGAGTTGGAATAAATGGACATTCACAGATGGGAATGGGGCAACGGGATGGAATACAGAAAGAGACGATGTCTTCCAAGAACTGTGGTGTAAATGCCCCAGTGATTCATTATGTATGAACCTGGTTTTTATTGCTCAAGTTTACAACCGGCAGTTCCAGATTTGGGTGCAAACAATGATCTTGAAGCAAATTACATGGGGTTTTATAAATTAATCTTTTTTCTCGAACTTATACAACCTTAGTTAGAAATCACTGAACACAAAATTTCCATGAGCTAGCGTAACCAGGTGATGTAAGGTCACATTGTATCAGGAGTGGTAATCTCATGCAAATTGCCAATCCACCATCTTTTTACAAAACCATTTCTGAGAGGAGATTCCAATCAGGAGTCCTTCAAAAATGCAGAGCAGTCCTTTCAACCAGCCGATTCTCTCATCGTGCAGAACTGTTGGGGAAAGGTTAAATATGTCCCCTTTTTCAAGCAGTCAGTTGCTGTTTTCTGAAATGTAAAGGTCCTGTTTAGCCACTGTGACAGTCAAATGTTAATTGTATAAGATAAGTGTGAGGTTAGGGTGCCGGGTGGGTGGGATGCCAAGTCTGTTGGGTGCCACGGTGAAAGATGGAAAGGTATAATCACTAGGTATTTGATGCAGTGTTTATGAGAAGTTAGGATGGGTGGAAGGTTTTGGGTTTGGTAGGGGGATGGGAAAGGGTAGGTGTCAAGGGATCAGGTCTTGCGGTCAGGGGAAAGGATGCTGGATCCTTGAGGTGGTGAGGAGGAGGGCCATTGGTCCACAGCGGAGGAAGGGAGGAACAGTTCCATGGGAAGTGTCGGGGAATGGGGGGGGAGGCAGATTGAGACTGGAGTGGGCAATGAGGGAATGGGTCTGGAGTGGGATAGGGATATCGTGTCCCAAGGAGAGAGAGGTAGATGCCAGTCAGTGTCTGCAAAATGTCAGTGGTCTGGGGGAGGTGTAGCTGGGGATGTGAGATCAGCTCAATTGCTCGGAATTAGACTAGGTGTTTAACAGTGTAACTTTTCCTGAGAAAATTAATTACTTAATTTCATCAGAGCTCTCTAAATTATCTGATTTAAATTGATACTTTTAAAGGATTCCAGGGCTAGAGGAATTCTACTGGAAACTTCAATTTCTGAGGTAATTCCTTCAGAGTCTGCAATGGTGGAAATTCCACAGGATCCCCATATGCAACTCCCATCTGCACCGAAATAACAACAGTGTAGCCATCAGAGAAACTGGGCCTTAACTTTTAACAAACTTCTCTCAAAATTATTCCTTGATTAAGTTTGATGAGTACAGAGGAAAATGGGGTAGTTGCAGAAAATAAACATTTTTACTCACTGTGCTTACCTGACTTTAAATGACTGAAAATGACTTCAAAAGACACAGAACCGTTTCATTAGTTATATTGATGTCGAGCAGTCAGTTTCTTAGTACATTACTAGAAAGCATACTCAACAGCTTTTCAAATGTGTCCATGAGCATGCTTTCCCCAAAAAGAACAAGTTAAATTTTAGAACCTCAGCAATACATGAAAAATGCCAATGATTATGACACATTGTGGGATGAGGCCAGTTTAATGAGTGGGCTTGGCTTTTAGTAATTCTTTAAAATACTAACTCAAAGAGCATGAAAATTTTAGTTGCATTAGAAGTAATTTTAGTCTGAATTTTCTGATTTTTTGCACTGATTCAAATGTATTTGTAAATATCTGTGAAAGAAATACCAAACCCAAGTGCTGATGTATTCAGGAAAAGTGAAAGAGCTTTCAAGCTCAGATTCATTCCCCATCGGCCTGTTTCATTCCCTATGAACCAAGCATTACTTCAAAAACTAAATACACAGCTAATGCAGGAGTTTTCTGACAATACAATGTACCCAATGCTCCATACCTAGGAATTATTGTTCTGAAGAAAGCGCATACCAAGCTCTGTTATTGATTCTGTTTCTCCCGCCATGTAAGCTGCCAGACCTGTTGACTTTCTCTAGCACTTCTTGTTTTAAATGAAGATTCCAGCATGTGCAGTAGAACATAGAAGAGTACAGTAGAGGCCCACCATGACCTTTGATTTTAATTGAATACCCCCACCTGCTCACTCCAGCATCCTGTTCAACAGGTCAACTACATTCAAAGAAAAGTAAAATTTCCAGACAATTGATCCTCCCTACCTTAGTATCTCCAAAATCCTTAATTCGTCTGGGGCAACCATCTAGGGAAAGCTTAGTTCTGCATGATCGCATTACATCAAATGGTTGTTTTCTTCTTAACATGCTGCTTATACCTTTAAGAACTTTAAAGCAATGTAATTCACCCCCTGACTCCCCAAAGCCTGTCCACCATTTACCAGGCACAAGTCAGGAGTTTGATGGAAAACCACGCACTTGCTTGGTTGGATGAGTGCAGCTCCAACAACACTCAAGAAGCTTGACACTATTCAGGACAAGGCATCGCATCTACTCCTTCCACCACTGACAGCCTCTAACAACAGTGTGTACCATTTAGAAGATGCATTGCAGAAATTCACCAATGATTCTTTGATAATACCTTCCAAACCTATAAGCACTGCTACCTAGAAGGACAAGGACAGCAGATACATGGGAACACCACCACGTACAAGTTCCCCTTCAAGCCACTCATCAACCTGACTTGGAAATATATCACTGTTCCATCACTGTTGCTGAGTTAAAAGCCTGGAATTCTCTCCGATATGACACTGTAGGTCTGCCTAGAGCACATGGACTGCAGCAGCACAAGAAAGCAGCTCACCACCGCCTTTTCAAGGGCAGAGCAATAAATGCTGTTCCAGCAAGTGTTGCTCACATCCATGAGTGAATGGAAAAAATGGAATTAGCATATAAATCCCCATCTGTTTAATGAATAGTAATCCAAGGCCATCTTCACAGTTCAAAGCTCTCAAGTTGAGGATCATCCTTGCTGCTATTGTCTTCACTTTTTTTGAAGTCATTTTTTCTGTCAAGGAATCAAAAGCGTACGCACTACTTGAAATGAGGTCATACTGGGATCTTTACTTATAATACTATTGTTATGAAATATCAATTGGAAATAAAATGAACCGTATCCTGAATTAAAGATGAAGCTAAACTAATTGGTTAATAAATTGACAAGGAGAGAATGGAAAAGTTACATACAGTTGTGGATATATTTGTCTAACAGGCAGAATGATTGTCAATGCAATTTAACATGACAAAGCGTGAGCTAGTACAGAGTAGTTGTGTGGGGTAGCAGATGGCATTATAATCTGAATGGGGACATAGATACGCAAAGGGATTTAGGGGTCTAATTATTAAAAATAATTGAAGGCTAGCTAACAGACGTAAAAATGAGCCCAATAAAGCTAATAAGATGCTGAGCTTCATCACAAGGGATTTAGATTATAAAAGCAAATAAATACCACTACAAGTATAGAGAGCTGTGAGCAGATCTCATTTGCGATATTATGCATGGTTTTAGACACCCCAACTAAGGAAGGATATATAGACCTTTGAGAGACCCTTGAACAATTCAGCAGGATGATAATTGGGTTGAAGGATCTGATGAGAGATTGGGTAAATTTGGGTTACATTTCCTGGAGGTGAGAAGGTTAAAAATTAATATAATTGAGGATCTTACAATAATGGAATCAGCTGGGTAGATAGGGAATGATTCTTTCCCCTAGTTGGACAGGCCAGAAGAAGGGGTCATGAGCTTAGGATTTGCATTGAGTGTATAAAAATGAATCCAAGAAAACATTACATACAAGATTTTTATGTAAAATGACTTGAGTCCAGAATGCCACAGATGAGTCTACAATTAGACTAATTTATACATGATATTGGAAAATAAAAGCATTCAAGGGTATAGGAAAAGAGTTGAGAAATTGTATTAAAAAGATTGCGCTGGCACAATCTTAACACAAATGGTAGGATAAGCCAACTAATATACTCCCATCTATAAAGATTCATTGCCATAAATGAGAAGGCCTATTTCTTTAGAAAAATAATTGTAGAAATTTAAATGTATTGAAAGAAATAGATAATAAACTAGCACAGCTCTGCAAGTTTAGAGAGAACGAGGGTACATTGTGTTTGAAAGGATTAAGGTCTAAAAATGTGCTTTAGTAGCCTGTCCCTCTTAAAGGGGAGGGGGTTTCTCTGAAAGGAAGATGCTACTGACTGTAATGAACAGGCTGGAAGTAGGAGCAGCACAGTGTAGAACCAGTGATGAGCAGGCTCCTAGTTCACAGCTGCTGGACTAGAAGCCTTAGTTAATGGATTACATGAGACCATTTTTTCCATGCATGGTTGGGAAGCTGCCAGTGATTATCTACACACGGAACTGGAGCAAGTGGCCAACAAGGTCAACATTTGGAGTCTGGTCAGGCACACTGGGCAGCAGTTTCAGAAGTTCAATAATCTGATGTGCACAAACATTGTCAGCAAATGAAGTTCACACAACAGCTCCTACCCATTCCTGCAACAGCATCAGTCCATTACATCCCCGTCATTCACCCTACAGTAAAGGTAAAGTTGCCATTGGCCTACCAGATCATAGAACTGCTCTCATTAGAGACACAACTAGTGGTCATTTAACCGGAGGGTCACCATGCCTCTGGTGAGGTGAAAGATTGAGAAGGAAAGTCCTTCATGGTAACCTCAGTTAGTGTGGGAATTGAATCCATGCTGTTGGCATCACTCTGCATCACAAACCAGCTGTCCAGCCAGCAGAGCTAACTGTCACCTAACATGGCCGCAACCAGTGAAGAATTTCTCCCCTGATTTACTTTGACCCCAATTTTGCTAAGGATCCTAATACCATAGGAAAACATAGGAGCAGAAGTAGATCATTTGACCCCTCAAGTCTGCTTTGCCAATCAATACAATCGTGGCTGATCACTGAGTTCAAAATCCTAATCCCACCTTCACCCCATATCTCTTGATACCTTTAGCCACAAGAGTTTTACTTACCAACTTCTTGAAAACACAGAATGCTTTGGCCTCAATTACTTTTTGTGGTATTGAATTCCATAGGCTCACCTCTGTCTGGCTGAAGACATTTCTCCTCATCTTAATCCTAAAGGGTTATCACTTATCCGTCAAGAATGACCCTTGGACCTCCCCACAATTGAGAACATCCTTCCTGCATCTAACCTGTCAAGACCTGTTAGAATTTTATAGGCTTCTATGAGATAACCCCTCATTCTTCTAAACTCCAGTGAGTACAATCCTAACCAACTCAATCTCTCTGCATACATCAGTCCTACCGTCCCAGAAATCAACTTAGTAAACGTTCATTCAAAAGGTTGATACTTGCTCATATGCAACCTTAACCTCAAGGACAGTCACTTGCAAGGTCAATACTTTCTGCCAATCTCTAACGGCCCTTGAATTTAGTGGTTTGCTAGATCATTTCAGAAGGCAGTTATGAGTTGAGGCACATTCCTGGGAGCCTGGAATTGCAGAATCACAATGAGAATCCCTGCATAGAAGGAGGCTTTTGGACCCATCAAGTCGACATCAGCTCTCTGAATGAACATTACGACTTAGTACCATTCTATGGCGTTTTCTCTGCAACCGTGCACAATCTTCAATAGAAACAATCTCCTCATGGCCTCTTGAATGCCTTCATTGGACCTGCTTCCATTGCACTTCCAGGCAGTGTATTCCAGACCCTAACTACTTGCTGTGTGAAAAATCTTGTCACATTGTGTTTGCTTCTTTTGTAAATTACTTTAAATCTTTGCTTTCTCATTCATAATCCTGTTAGCAATTTGAACAGTTTCTACTTTTCCATTCTATCTCATAGTCTTGTAAACTTCTTTCAAATCTTCTGTTAGACTTCACTTCTCCAAGATTGTCCAACTTCACTCAACTTTATTAACTTTTCTGCACTCTCTCCAATGCAGTCACACCCTTCCTAAAATGTAGCATCCAGAACTGAGATCTAGCTAGTGTCCCATAGAGTTCAGCATATCATCTTCTTTTGTGTATTCTATGGCTCTTTTAATAAAGCCTAGAATACTCTAAGTTTAATTAACTGCTCTCTCGACTTGTTTAGCTCTTTTTGAAAATTTACGCACGTATATACCCATGTCTCTCTGCATCTGCACATGCTTTAGAGTAGTAATCTTTATTTTGGACTGTCTCTATCAAAATGTATCACTTCATTAATTCTCCACATTGAACAGCATTAGCTACTTATCTGTCTACTTCACCAACTTGTTCATGTCCTTTCGAAGTTATAATTTGCCCGCACAATTTAGAATGCTTCCAGGTTTAAAGAGCCTGGCTCCAATGTAATACAAGACATTGGGCAGAACTTAGAGTCCGTCATCTCCAGCATGAAAGTGGTGGACAACTCCATCAGTACAAATGACCATGATGCAGCAACTGTTGAACAATATCCACGGCTTTCATTGTGCTGCAGGCACAGTGTTCCCAATACTACTGTGAGAGTTCAGACTCCAGTCAGGAAATCCATTCTTTCTCCTATGTAGGCTGGTGCTACTGCCAACGTGGCCATGGTTCTCAGTATTAAAAGCAGCAGACAGACTGTGACAACAGTGCAGTAATTTCCCCCTGACAGTTGAGTAGGATAGTCAAGGCGTTGCTGCTGGGAATGGTAGTGGCCCAAAGGAGCACGAACCTGCTGTTGTTGGGAAGTCAGCATTCACGCTGACAGCTCTGCCCGTCAGTCAACCCAGACTGTCCCCACTTATGGTGAGATGGTGCAGCTTGAAGCTGAATATTCAAGACTCTGAGCTGCTTGATGTTGTCCTGCAAGGCATCTCCAGTCTCCCATGTAGAGACAAGAGTTAAGCATTCAGCGTGAATGTAAGATGATGGCACTGATAAGGCCAGGGCCACAAGATGATAACTCCCTGGAGAAGGAGCAACAGCTTGAACCTCATGCAATGTGTATAGTCAGAATGCTGCAACTGTTTTTAAAAAGAGACCAAGAGGGTAGCCATATCTCTATCTTAGAGTAGTGCACCACAATGTCATCTAAAAATCAACAAAATAGACCCCCAAGGAAAATGCAACATTCAACCAGACATGTTGCCATATTCATTGCATATGTTCAAATGAGGCCCGACTTCAACAAGGGAGCTTCCGAAATGTCCATCTTCTTCCTCAGCTGAGGATTACCCAGCACCGTTTTCGACAGGGCCCTCAACCGGGTCCAACCCATCTTCCGCACTTCTGTCCTCACCCTTTCCCTTCTCTCCCACAACAACCATAGTGTTCCCCTTCTCCTTACCTATCATCCCACCAGCATCCACATCCAGAAGATCATCAGACACCATTTCCACCACCTCCAGTGAGATGTTAACACCAGACACATTTTACCCTCCTCTTCTTTGTCCGCCTTCCGCAGGGACCGTTCCCTCTGGAACACCCTGGTCCACTCTTCCTTCACCCCCCAAAACCCCCACAGCTCCACGACACCTTCCCCTGCAACCGGCAAAGGTACAACACCTGCCCATTTTACCTCCTCTCTCCTCAGTATCCAAAGGCCAAAACACACTTTCTGGGTGAAGCAACACTTTACCTGCACTTCTCACAATGCAGAGATAACAAGGTGTAGAGCTGGATGAACACAGCAGGCCAAGCAGCATCAGAGGAGCAAACTACTGCATTCACTGCTCATCGTGTGGCCTCATCTACTTTGGGGAAACGAATCGTAGACTGGGTGACCGCTTTGCAGAACATCTATGTTCTGCTCGCTAAAAAGATCCTGAGCTTCCAGTTGCCTGCCACTTTAATACACCACCCTGTTCCCTGGCCAATACCTCTGTCTCAGGTTTGCTGCAGTATTCCAGCGAAGCTCAGCACAAGTTGGAATAGCAACACCTCATTTTCTGCTTGGGGACCCTGTAGCCCTCTGGACTCAATGTCAAATTCAATAATTTTAGGGCCTAAACTTTCCCATGTCCTAGCCCACTCCCCCACACACCAGGCCTTGTTGCCACATAGCCTGCTATTACATACTACCTATTGTTAGTCACTAACACTCCCCATTAACAAATATTCACTCTCCCAGCCAGATCATAATCAACTCCTTTGTCTATCCAATTGCTCTTCTTTCTGTACAGGCACTATCCTATTGTTTACCCCCAAGCTTATCCCCCTCCCTTTTTCTGCACATAAACCGACGTTTTCCAGCTACCATCAGTCTGGGAAGGGTCACAGGATGTGAAACATTAACTCTGATTTTTTTCCTTCACAGATGCTGCCAGACCTGCTGAGCTCTTTCAGCAACTTTATTTTTGTTCCTGATTTACAGAATCCATAGTTCTTTTGGTTTTTATCGAAGATATTGGATCAGCATATTTTTGCTAAATGAACTAAATAAGTTTCTTCAAGATCCCTATCAAAGAATTAGACTCTAATTACTCTATAATGCCATATCAGAGTGTTCTCTTCATGTATATTAGGGTCACCAATGGCATGTGGAGACAATATTTTCTCAGATTTTGATTCAGTGAGCATTCTGTCATTCATTGAGCTATCCCATATGGGTGCTATAAATATCATATTTTAGAAGATAATGCAGATTTAAATGTTAATGTACAAGAAATATTTCCTGAGCTAATCCTTGCAGTACTATGAGTTGATTTTTCAGAACCCTATGGGATGTCCTGTGTAGGTGCCACCACTATTACATTTTGCTGTGCTAATGAATGGATTATACCTTCCTACGAACAAGTCAAAGCTCAGAGAAAGAATATACAGCATACAAAAGAAATACAAATGTATAAACACTGGAATAATTCATGTAAAATATCTCTCTACTCTAGAATTAGTGGTATTAACCATTTCATTTCAAACAGGAACATTGCTGCTGAAGTAGTAGAAAGGGGAATTTTAGAGAAACATGCTAAAAATTCACACAATAGAATTCCACAGCAATATTTTGTGCCTATAACAAAACAAAAATCAATCACTTTCATCAGTAGTCGACACAATTTGATTATAAGAGCACAGGCAGTTAATCCAGAAAGCTGTTACACGTGAACCAAAAACAGAAAGTGCTGTAGAAACTCAGCATGTCTGGCAGCATGTGTGGAGAGAAAAATAGGAGTTTCAAGTGACCCAGAATCACTGTGTATCCCAGCCATATTCTAGCTATCATTGCACTGAAATCACTTATTTCAAACTTAAAGCCCATGTAAAACTTTGTTTGAAGGCTTCTATTACATGTAAAGGACCTCAGAACTGTAACATACTGGAAAACAGTTAGAGACCATTTGACCGATTGTGCCTCTGCCAGCCCTGTTGGAGAGTGTTGGAGTCTCCCCTGTACTTTCACCTGTTTCAAACATTCACCAGTCTTATTTCAAAATATGATATGGTCTCTACCTCTCTCTCTGTGTGGCAATTTTAAATTGACTATCCTTTAACACTAGCTTCTAAACAACCAAATAAAAACCCTAGTTCTGTCAAAACCATTCTAGTTTAATAACCCACTATGAAATTGTCTCAACCATATCTGCTCCAGTATATAATACCCCTGATATCTTGGTACATTTCCTTGCCTACTTTGAAGTCTCAAGGACTGGGTCACAGCTACAGTGCTGGAGTCCAATTAGTTACAACTATGAGACCCATAACACACATTCATAACCTAGGAGGCAAGCAGTTAAGGAACCACACTTAGTGGCAGGATTCCTGATACCTGGAATTCTCTTGGCATCACACAAACTAGTACACCTAACGTGGGTGATCACTCAAAACATATTTAAATTAAACCTTGAACCTCTGGCTCTAAGCACATCACGTGCCATGCCTATCTGACATTTATAAATTCTACTTTTAATCATAGAATCCCTACAGTGTGGAAGTAGGCCATTCAGCCCATCAAGTCCACACCAACCTTTGGAAGAGCATCCCACTCAGACCTACATTTTTAACCCTGCATTTTCCCATGGCTAATCCACCAACCCAGCACAACTTATCATGGCCAAACCACCTAACCAGTACATCTTTAGAGCATGGGAGGAAATCAGAGCACCTGGAAGAAACCTGCAGACAGGGGGAGAACAAGCAAACTCCACACAGACAGTCACCTAAGGCTGGAATTGAACTTGGGTCCCTAGTTCTGTGAGGCAGCAGTGCTAACCACTGAGTCACCATGCCACCCCATTTGGTTGATTTAAATAAGCACATTGTTCTGACTATACCAACATTTTTCAGTCTATGCCCCTCCTCATAACTAGTCCCTGGCATCCAGAAACACGGTAGATAGACAGCAATGCTGATATATGTCAACAAGCCTGATCACTAATATTAGTAGTTTGAGTTGTGCACAAATTATATTGTCTCTGCGTTTACCATATTAAGTGGTAAATAATAATTGAGATGGGTCTTTCTTTCAGCCAATTGCATTTTTTCTTAAATTTGAAATCATGCTGTTAAATCCCAAGTTTTGGAATTAGTTCAAAGATCTTATTACTGTAACTTGCAACTTATTCTACTTATTTTTCTTGAAAGAGAAGAAAATACTTAGCCACCAGCTTTTCATTGAATACATTTTTATTTGCTACATGTCACATCTATATGAATTTTGTAAGTTTCAATGAGATAATCCCTTGTTCTTTGAAACTCTGATGAATACAGACCTAATCACCTCCTAAGATAATCCTGATATCCCAGGGATTCATCTGGTGAACCTCCATTGTACTCCCTCTATGGCAAGTATGTACCTGTTTAGATAAGTAGACAATAAAACTGTACCCAATACTTCAGGGGAGGTCTCACCTAGGCTTTACACAACTTTGAAAGTCATCTTCACTCCTGTACTCAAATCCCTTGGAATAAAGACCAACATATCATGTGCCTACCTAATGTTAGCACAGTGGGTCAATGGTTAGCACTGCGGCCTCACAGTGCCAGGGACATGGGTTCATAATCCACCCTTAGTTAACTGTCTGTGTGGAGTTTGCATGTTATCTGTGTGGGTTTCTTCTGGGTGCTCCAGATTCCTCCCATGGTCCAAAGACCTGCAGGTTAGGTGGAATGGCTATGCTAAATTGCCCAGTGTCTAGCAATGTGCAGGTTAGGTAGATTAGCCATGGGAAATACTGGGTGAAAGGGTAGGGGGTTGGATCTGGGTGAGATGCTCTTTGGAGAGTCAGTGTGGACTTGATGGGCCAAATGGCATGCTTCCACACTGTAGACATTCTATGATTTTAATTGCTAGCTGCACCTGTGTGTTAACTTTTCATGACTCATCAACAAAGACCCTTTGGACACTTGCATTTTCCAACCTCTCACTTGTTAAGAAATATTCTGCATTTCTGTTTATCCAGCAAAGTGAATAACTTCACTCTTATTCACATCGTATTAAATTCACTTCATCAATGGTGTTTGTGTCAGCTCTTTGCCAGAGAAATTCAAAACTAATTTCAATGGTTTGCTTTCTCTCACAGCCTTCTGTCTTCCCCTGCTTCTAATGTTTACCCAATTTTCCCAACATCTCTCTGGCAAACTATTCTTTGCTCCTACATCTACCTCTTGGTATGAAAATGGTTCTTCAGAGACAGTTACATGCGTGGCTGTCAATACAGTGCAGGAAAGTTCTCAGTTGTGATGCCCGCTCCAACAGAATGGTTTATTTCACATGAGGAATTGTCTTTGATGATAGGATGAGAATGCAACTCAAGGGACTGTAGCCTAAGAGGAAAAAAACTCATCATGAGAAGTGGGAAAGAAGAATGAGGGAATCAAAAAGGTTTTTAAATCAACTTGTACATTCTAATCACTGTTTTCTGTATTTAACCCAAATGATAAAGCTTCAGCAGGAGGCAGAATGTAATTCACTTTTTATTGTGATATGAAAGAAATCCAGCACCAAGGAAACCAGAAATCATAATGTCAGCAGAGTTTGTGTCATACCATAATCAGAACTTAATAAATTCTCCCATGTTAGGTGAAAGGAGTCAAGATTAATCCAGTATATGATGGAGATTTATTCTGATCAATTCAGGTTTATAAGAAAGGTTTTGAGTGACAGACTTCAGCATCATTGAATTTTAATGCACTGGTCCTCGATGTGGTGTCATTTTTCTTTTCATAGGACACGCTCTTCTTACAGTTCAGCTTCTCGGTTATTTACTTTGGCATTAGCCTTCCTCTCAAGGTTGTTTCATTTGCTCAGTTTCAAAGCTCTAGGAGTTCCACACGAGTCTCCTCATGGTCACATAAATAGCTGTTAAAAGAAATATGTAAAGGAAGACAATGATATCAATAATTTAATTGAGCTGGTTTAAAGAAAGAATATCGACTTGCACATAAAACAGGGCATCCAAGGGCATTGTATGAATGGATGTATGGGCAGTACAAGATATTTCCAGTGAAAACTACTGAAACACACCTATTCAGAATTGTACATGAACTGCCTAATAGAAACGTTTTGAATTAATTTGTTAAAATAAAAAATGGTAGCTAAGCATTTATCTTCTATTTTATTGGACATTATTATGGCGAACCTAAATCAAACATAGGTTTCTATAAGAGAGAAACTTTAATTGTAATTGATTTCAATATTGCTGATGCAATGTAAATCACAAATTCCGATCGCAGAAATTATATTAAATGTTATGACATTGTTTTAGTTCTCAACTCGGGTTGTAGGCAATTTATTTTTCAAACAAAAAGGCAGAATATAACTTGTCATAACATTGGCTGACAGAATAAAGCTGTACTGTCCCTAGAGATTCTCAACAAAGTTTGGAGTTAAGGGCAATGGAAGGAACTTGCCTATTCTCTGTGCAAAGATGGCTGAGAAATTTAGTTAATTTTAAATATAAACTTCTGAACAATCATCACACGTGATGAAGCCAATAGTGAACCAAAAGCTTAAACAGACTTGAAGAGTTGTCCAAAAGACTAAATGAATGGCAGCTGGTTAGAGGTGTCTTGAATTCAGATGATGTTCTTTTCCTATCCACCATGGCTAGTGCAGAATCCTGGGTTATGGTATTCCAGCTTTCTGTCATCCATTCTGTTGATCGTGAGCAATGGACCATGGAAAAACTTAATGAATGCAGTCCTGGGCTATGGTGTTTCTTCAGCAGCAGAATAATGGTTGATGTGAACTGCCTTGCTTATTTGTGTGTGGGGTGAAACCTGCTGAAACAGAACTAATGCTGTGTGTTTTCCAGATTGTTTCCAGCATGGTGTCCAACTGAATTGATTGATGATCTGATTTCATGTGTCTCAGTTGCTTGTTATCCAGTTGTGTCCAGTGCACCATCCAAATTTAGCATTAATCAGGTCTGACCTGTACATAGTCAGGATTGAAGCTGGAAGAAACCCCAATTAAGCATAATATGATACAACATTTACAAGGGACTTGACTTTCATGTAACTTGCAAGCCAGATTTCTTGTAAATGCATATATTACTCGGCAGGTGTGTATGGATTCACAAATTGTTATTAATATTATACGCAAACTAGTAATCGGGGCTGACTGTAAGGATGTAAGAGAAGACTAATCTCAGTATTACATTCCACAAAAGTAATGGATTTCCTGCTGTGAGTTTATACATTAATGATTCTATAGATCACAGTATTTTAACTTCAAGTTCTTCTAAGGTTTAGTTCATTCTGCATCTCTTCTGGATGCAGCACAGCATTTCAGCGCATGCACAATAAACAGACTCATCTAAAGCTTATTTATTTTACCTCCTTGATTCATATTAAACGATTTATTTGGTCTGCTTCATTGTTGAAAGGCTCTCCTGTTTCATTTGAAGGATAATTCTAAATTAAATATTAGAAAGGCATGTATTTAGAAACTGGAAAATTGAAAACAGTAATTGAGTGTCAACCTAATCTGTAACATTTGTTGATCCGCAGTATTTTTGATTCAAATCATTAGCTGATTTCCAACACATTGCAATTTTACCTCGAACTCACTTCATAACATGTTAAGTTCATCGGTGTTTTCACATTTACTTTCATCCCAGTTTGTCTGCAAAATGACTTACAAACAAACCCCACTGATTTTAACCCATTTCCAAGATTCTGTTCTTCATATTTAAACCATGATCTTTCTCACTCATTTTACCTTTTCTTAGTGATTGAAACTTCAGGGAAGATATACTGACTTCATATTTGTCAGCTACGCTAGGGATGAGTTCAACCTTACACATCCACTGGAAACTGAATAGCTTTTGCTGACAAAATTGTCCAAGGGACCTCCCTGATATTGTTTCACATGGATCCTATTATATTCTGTTCTGAGCAGACCATACAAAACAGGCCCAAAATGATTCAATTCTTTAAGTATACAAATAATCCAACTGGCTCAATGTGTAATTAAACTCTGGTCAGAGGAAAGAAACCATCATGTATTTCCATCAATTGAAGACAGCAGGGACAGTATCCCACATGTGGAAGATGATGCAAGTGGAATTCAATAAAAATCTGGAATAAAGAAACTAGCCTGATGACTACCATTGTTTATCATTAAAAAATCTGATTTGCTAATGCCCTTTAAGGAAGGAAATCTGCCATCCTTATTTGGTTTGGCCTACGTGTGACCCTATACCCATAGCAATAAGCGTGGCTCTTAAGGAATGGGCAATATATACTGACCTAATCAATGATGTTAGCATCCCCAGAACAAATGTAAAGAAAAATCCACCAGAAGCCTCCTGTTCCAGGCTTTGCTGTAATTGTCCTTACTGGTAGACTTCCCTCAGGAATCAATGTAAAAGCATAAAAGTCAATAGTTGTTTATTCAAGATGCCAGAGAAAGTTATAGCTGAGGAGTTCAGGAACAAAAATGAATATTTAACAGTGCAGCATGTGATAATTGCTGTCAAACAACTGGCCCTGAAAATTTCATTTTATTCCCGTGGAATCTCATTCCTTCAGGAGTTAATTTGGGACAGAGATATGGAAGAAAATTTCTTTTTGACTTTTTCCGTGTCCCTTTTCTCTCTCCCTTTCTCTTAACTCCATCTTGTTTTTACTTTCTGTACAAGATTAAAGCTTATTTTTTTTATTTCCAAATTTATACCTTCTGGTTTTAACTCCACAAGCAGAATTTTCAAGACAGTCCCCTGCAACAGTGGGAGAAACAATGGGAGTAAATTGAAATTGCACTGAGAGTTGGAGTAAGCTTGTCTAAGATTTTAACTGAGCCAATTTATTAGCCTCCTGCTTCAAGGTTTCACAAGTAATTGGAGAAAGTGACTGGGATTTATCAAAAGAAGATTTTCTATTTAAAGGCACACAGCATGCTTCTGAAAGCCTCAAATGAACATATATTTCTGAGTCTGCAGAAAACATAGGAATGGGAAGGAGGCCTGGGTCTCTGACACTAATGTGGAGATCCTGCTGTAAGATCAGAGGGGTTGTTTTACAATAATCTTTCTCAGGGGCTAGGGAAGAAGCTAGATACTCAAGCCAAACAGGCATGCATGGAAGAGGCCAAGGTAGTCAGCAGTATGAGGTTGATCTTCCACGCTAGAGACAGTGCACAAAGAGCAGGAAGCACTTCAGAAGGTGGGAAAGGTGCATGCCAATACATTTACGGATGCCAAACCACATTCTGGCCAACACAGCTTTCTCCTTCAAAACATTTCTCCAAACAACGCATATTGCAGTTCTGGGCATTCCTCTCTGGAGACACCTTACAGCCCATCTGGATAGCCAACACATACACACTACTCCTCAACATGTTGTTCTCACACCTGTGCCTCAGGGTCACCATATTGTGTCCTTCCCTTCCCTCTTCACTGGCCATTTTTCACACTTATGACTCTCAGCTTTTGCTGCTTGCAGAAGAGCAGAATATATCATGTCAATTTCAATCAGAATGACAATATTATCTGAGCTGCAATGCTATGGTAATCATAGTCTGGCCACATGTGTTGGACGCACAAGAATCTTGGCTAGATACTCATGGAAAGAAATTAACACAGTAAACCTTGTCAGCCCTGGACTCAGCTAGTGCCAGAGGGTTGGATACTGGGAATGACAGAAGCTAAAACAGTATTTAGAGATTTGGTCAAATGGAGTACAGTTAGTACTTTTTTTAAGGAATTGTTTTTTAAATGTCAAATGAATTATGGGATATGGGCATCATGTCAAGGGACTGTTGAAAAGTTAATGTGGTTCCAATTTATAAAAAATGCGATACAAGGATAACACAGAAAGCATTTAGCTAGAAGAAAGAAATTGATAATAGCTAAGTAATAGAAAGCATCTTGTGCATCAGGAGAAACCAGATACAATATGAAAAGAAAATCTGACTACGGAATATACAAGCAATAGACCTTGACTGACACTCTTATTTGATGATATAATTGGTTCAGTTAACAAGGGACTGAATCAGTTTAATATAACTAAGTACTGTAGCAAAACCTTTCACACATCATAAGTAAGTGGCACTTTGCACATTTGGAGTAACTCTACAAGGTAGAAAGACATGAAATTGGGCAGAGGAAGGCTGTTGAAGCAGGTAATTAACTGTTTGAATCAAATATCAAAAGGATAGTTGCTATCGTTGCGAAAGGGGTGATGTAGCCCTTATAATTTTCAATTTTTATTAATGGAAGAAGACACAGTAGCAAAGATTTCTAATGATACCATGTTGAGAGGTTATAAGTAGTCTGGATCAGGAAGATCAGTAGTGGAGGAATCTTGATAGATGCAGGGATTAGACCAAGAGTCTTACAATGCACCAAAATGCAATCCTCCAGCTGGAAAAGGAAACAAAAAAATGGAAATGTTCAAGAAGATGGAAAACATCCTTAATTTGATGTTAAAATGTAATGGCAAAGGAAAACAGGTTCTCAAGATACAAAAGTCAAAAGATAGATCTCAATCCCCAAGAATTAATAATTAGGGGAAGAATTAGGTTTGCTCAGTGCAACTCCAACTGCCATGCAAACTTTTATCATTAGGCGGGGGCAGGAAAACATTTCTTTTTCATTTCATTTGTGGGATGTGGGTGTCACTGGCTGGCCAGCATTTCTTGCCAAAGAGGACAGGATATGGATGCTTAAAATCCCATTTCAGGCAGATCCAATTTTAACCAGTGGGTGAAAGAGAGTGAGGCTTGAGTCACACAACAGGGAAACTGAAACTCTACAGGGCCATTTGAACTCAGCGCAGATTGCTAATGTTTCAGTTTTTTTCATCTCCACATGGTTCCTGAGATCTGCCCATTGTAGATAACAAGTGGTTTGTTATGGAGCTGGTATGGGAGTATGAGGGGTTATAGGGAGCTGGTGAGGGAACATGGGTTAACATTGAGTTTTTTGGCATGGAGTTTGTGGCAGTGTGAGTGATGTGAGGGTAAGAGCTACAGAGTCTCATCAGCACCAGCCCCTGGCCCTGTGACCATCTATGTTCTGCTTCCTGGATTCTGATTGCTGACAGGCCTGATGGCCTCCCCTATCCCCCAATGAACCAAATTCACCCCTACTCTCTTACCTGATGAAACAGATCTGGTGAGCTGGGAAATTTATTGGCTCAAATTACATTCCACAGCAACCAAAATTAACTGTTTATATCTCTCAGTATGTTGAGCTTAATGTTAAAACCACTGAGTATATTTTTGCTTTTGCGTAAGACAGAACTTCTAATACAGAGTTTAATTGTTGATGCATTGTATTTTCACACTGCTCCTTATGATAAAGCATGACGACATCATTGGTTCAGTTGGTTTGCACATCTGCCTCTTTGCAAAAGGCTTCAGGTTCAAGACCCCAGTCCAGTGAGTTGAAACTAAGTTTACACTTCAGTGCACCACTTGGGGGATGCGGTATTTTGGCAAAGCCGGTATTAATACTTCAATGACATCAATGGGCCATTATGTGGTTGGCAACATGTGACAAGTGGAGTGCAACAGGGATCAGTGCTGGATCCTTAAATGTTTACAATTTATAGAAATGACTTGGATGAATCGATAGATGACATGGTTGCCAAATATTCTGTTGATACAAAGTTAGGTAGGAGAGTAAGTTGTGAAGGGGATACAAAGAGGCTACAAAAAGATTCATAACAAAACAAAGAACCGTGGATGCTGGAAACGGAAACAAAAGTAATTGAAATTGTTGGATAAACCCAGCAGATCCGGCAGCATCTGTGGAGAGGAATCTGAAGAACTTTTGAAGAAACATTCACTGGACTCAAAATGTTAAATCTGATTTCTCTTCACAGGTGCTGACAGATATACAAGAAGATATAGATAGGGTAAGCAAGTGGGCAAAAATCTGGTAAATAGAGTTTAAAGTGGACAAATGTGTAATAACCTTCTTTTACCAGGAAGAATAATTCAAAGAAAAGCATATTATCTAAATGGTGAGAGGTTACAGAGCTCTGAGATACAGGAGGACCTGAGTGTCCTAGTGTATGAATTGCAAAATGCTACTAAGCAGGTAGAGCAAGTAATTCAAAATGCCAATAGAATGTTAAAATTTACTGAAAGGGGAATTGAACAAAAATATAGGGAGATTATGCTTCAGTTATATAGGGCCCTGGTGAGAGCACATGGGATGTTTTATGTGATATTTGTCACCTTATTTAAGGAAGCATGAGAAGCAGTTCAGGGATGGTTTACCAGACTATTATTTGGAATTGGTGGGAATGTGTTGCTTTACGAGAGGTTAACCAGGTTGAGTTTGTATACATTGGAATTTAGAAGAATGAATAATGATCTTCTTGAAAAATATGATTGTGAAGGAACTTGCAGGGTGGTTGCTGAAAGAATGTTTCCCCTTGTGGGAAAGATTAGAACTATGGGACAAAGTTTAAAAATGAAGGGGTGTACATATATGACATAGGTGAGGAAAATTTGTTTTATCTCAGGGGTTGAGGTACTTTGAAATGATATTCCCCAGAGAGTGGTGGATGCAGAATCATTGGATACTTTTAAGGCAGAGTGTGAAAAATTCTCAACTATTAAGGAAGTCGAAAGGTATAGCAGTAAATATGAAAATGAAGTTGAGGCTGCAATCGGTTCAGCCATGATTTTATTAAATGGTTAGAGCAGTGTTGAATGAGCCAAATGATTTCATGCTGTTGTGGTTGTGTTCATTGCTCAATTGGAATTGGTGGAGAGAAGGTGGTGGTGAGCCACTTTCTTGAAGCTGTGATTGTAAAATGCATAACATTAGGCAAGTTTGCTATTTCTTTCTTCTCTTACACACAACTTCACATAGCAATTTTATTTGATTAGTTTCTTATCTGCTGGAGTTTAATAGAATAGCATTGAAACATCTAAGAGTCTGAGGAATGGTAGGTATATAGATGATGTTTCCTCTTTTTGGAGAATCCAAAACAACGGTCAATGTTTCAAAATCAGAGGTGGCAAAATCAGAGGTGATCAGAGGAGATGAGGCAAAATGTTTTCTTGAGGAGCATCATGAGTCTTTGAAACTGTCTTCCTGAAAAAAATGGTGGAAACAAAGACTTTGAATGTTTTTAAGGCAGAATGGGTAGATTCTTGGTAAAAGGGTTGAAATGTTATTGGGGGCTAGGCAGGAATATGGAGTTGAGGTTACAAACAGATCTGCCATGATCTTATTTAATAGTGGAGCAGGCTCAAAGGACCAAATAGTCTATCCAGTTACAAAAGCAAAAATTGCTGTCGAAACTCAGTTGGTCTGGTAGCATCTGTGAGGAGAAAGCAGAGTTAATGTTTCGAGTCTGTTACCCTTCAACAGGATTGCTACTCCTGCTGCTTGTTTGAATGTTTATAACAGCATCACAGGACTCAAATAGTACTTGACACTGTATGAGACAGTTCATTCCTTGAAGCACATCATAGAAAGGTACTGATTATTTGGAGTAGCCTTCCCAAAGAGATTGTAAAAGCTGAACATATTATTAACTGCAGGAAGAAAATGAATATGATTTTGGTGATAATATTACAAAGGGTATGAGAGATAAATTGTGTTTAATAGTTTGAGAATTTCCTAAATGGCTCGATTTGGTATTTTCTGATCTTGTACATTTTCTGATGTTGAGAACAACTGGACAAAATCCAGGTAGTCTGGAGGTTTCACTACTTTTCCAGGAAAATGTTCTCTTCTGACTTGAAATGCTGGTCATTCACCGGATGGAAGACTGTTGTCTTTGATCCACTTCCTAACAGTTAGAGGTCCCTTTAATTTGGAGAACCTTTAATCTCCTGGATTTCTCCAAGGAGGATGTCTTCCTGCTGAAACAAGCAATTTCTTCCTTGCAAAATCTTCAATCATTGATTACCCCTTCTCAGTGGTAGCTTCCTTGGAGCTGCATGCATCACATTTTCAATGTGTGTCAGCAGATTTTTAGTCTGAATCTTTCAGTAAATATCTTCTGAACTATGTAAACTCTTTACTTCAGCTTGTTGATTGGTTTAGATATTCTCATTCACCTCAATGATTGCAATATTGGTGAAACTAGGATGCTCCCTTTCTGTGTTTTTCCATTTAAGAACTGTTTGAATTTGTGAATTAAAAATTAAAATTATGCACATTAGCATTTATTGCCAATCTCCAATTGCACTTGAGAAGGTGATGCCTTCTTAAACTATTCCCACAACATTGTAAGGTAGAGACCCATCCTGACCAAGTGAAGATGGTGGGACAACAATATAGTTGCAAGGTCAGAATGTGCGTGACTTTGAAGGGAACTGGCAGGTGATGGTATTCCTATGCGTCCGCTTCTCTTGTTCTTCCAGTCATTAGAAGTCATAAGTTTAGAGGGTGGTGCCAAAGGAGCCTTGGTGTGTTTCAGCATGGTGTGTTTTGCAGTTAGCAACACTGCTGTATTGTGCATTAGTATTGGAGGGAATGAATGTTTAAAGTTAAAGAAGGTACCCTGGAAATGAATGTCAATGAATATGCTTAATCTTGGAAAACAAGATACAAATAAGGAATTAGTGGACACACACTATAACATAGACTTTCCCTTTTTACAGTTTAGATTGAGGTTGGTGTTAGTCTATTGCTGTAAATAGGGATATTCTCTGGAATCAATTAAATAGTTATCCAAATAATCTAAATAACAGAATTGAAAACCTTTCCAAAATTTTTGATGGTATAAGATTGCTTGTGG
Organism: Rhincodon typus; assembly: GCF_021869965.1. NCBI lineage: Eukaryota > Metazoa > Chordata > Chondrichthyes > Orectolobiformes > Rhincodontidae > Rhincodon > Rhincodon typus. The sequence continues at coordinate 42,276,116 of NC_063346.1, forward strand.
CAGCAAAATGTGTAAAGAAGTGGATCAAGGCAAAATTCTGGATATGTTCATTCCAATCCTCCTTTGTGCAATGAATGAATTTTTTTGTGAAGGTGTAGAGTAAAGGACTTGGAACTTGAAACAAACATTTTCAACATTTCTATGAGGTATGATAGCAATTAGTTTAAGGTAGACTTTTACTCACTCTGACAGAAGCAGAGTCCTATCAAATTACAACATAGTGTCATACAGCCTGGAAACAGACCCTTTGGTCCAACCAGTCCATGCCGAATATAATCCAAAACTAAACTAGTTTCACCTGCCTTATGTCCCTCCAAAACTTTACCATTCATGTACTTATCCAAAATGAGGAGGCAATGGCCTAGTAGTACTATCGCCAGGTGGTTAATCCGGAGACCCAGATGATGTTCTGGGGACCTGGGTTCGAATCCTGTCATGGCAGATGGTGGAATTTGAATTCAATAAATATCTGGAATTAAGAGTCTAATGATGACCATGAATCCATTGTTGGTTGTTAGAAAAACCTATCTGGTTCACTAATGTCCTTTAGGAAAGGAAACTGCCATCCTTACTTAGTCTGGCCTACATGGTTGACTCATAAATGCCCTCTGGGCAATTAGGGATGGACAATAAATGCTGACCTAGCCAGTGACGCCCTCATCCCATGAATAATATTTGTACCTACATTCACCACTTCCTGAGGAAGTTCATTCCAAATGCAAACCACCCTCCATGTAAAATAATTGCCCCCATGTCTTTTATAAATCTCTCTTCTCTCACCTAAAAAATGTGACTCCTTGTCATGAAATCCTCCATCCTAGGGAAAAGACAACTACCATTAGCTCTGTGTATACCCCTCATTATTTTATAAGCTTCTATAAGGTTATTTCTCAACCTCTTATGCTTCAGTGAGAAAAGTCCCACTCCTATCCAGTCTTTCTTTATAACTCAAAACTTTCCATACCCAGCAAAATCCTGGTAAATCTCCAGAATATATTATGAAATCTGTAACTGGACTACTGCTGACTTTTCAGAAAGGCGTCAAACTATTTGAAAAGAGTGCAAACAGTGACACAGGGATTTCTGTCCTCAGTTCGCTGAAAATGTGTTATGTGTTAACCAACATTCAGTCCACTTAAATACATTACTCCCAATTCCATGAGGTCCTATCTTGTTATGCAACACTTTATTGAATGTCTTCTGGCAATACTAATATGCTACATTATCTGGTTCTCATTTATCAACTCTGTTTGTTGTATCCTTAAAGACAACTGTGGAGTGACCCTGTATATAAGAAGCAGTTCAATGTAAAGAGAAGCTACATTGCTGGCACAGGACTTTTTGGGCTGCAATGAATGATTATTTTCCAGACTCTCACTCTATGTTACCTGTCAAATTTTTATGCCCATGAGTTTCTCAATGGTGGTGTGGAAGACTGAAAGTGCAATGTTAATAAGGCAAGTTTAGGGGACTGTTGAGATGCAAATGCATGGAAATCAGCTTGTTACCACTAGAGGGTGAGATCCTGAATTTGCTGTCTAACGCTTGAGGGCTAAATCAGGTGAGTTTTTCTTGATGTCAAGAATGTGATTTTTGCTCTGTCACTTTAGTTAGTCATCTCAATCGCCAGTATTTTTGACACAGGGAGAGGAAAATTCCAAATCTAGTTTCAACTGTCAACCAGTCCAATTGGGCTAATGTAAGGTTAAGTGAGGTTGAGGTGTAGTATACAAGTCCAGACACCCTACAGAATGCAAACCTCAGATTACTACCCAGCAATGGAACCAGACTTAGGAAGAGACAAATGAACCATATTTCAGTGTCTGCTTTTGAAGAGCAGTGCAGCAAAGAGGAAAGATGAATTTGTAATGACAAGAGCTGGGACATATAAACATGGACAAGGAATAAATCATTTAGCCCCTCAAGCTTGCAACAGCACGTACTAAAATCATGGCTAATCAGACTGTAACCTTAAACCTATATTTATGCTATCCCAGCAACTGTTTAGTGCTTTACTTACTACAAACCTATCCAACTTTGCATTAAAAATATCAAAAGACTCTGCTTCCACCACTTTTTCAGGAAGAAAGTTCCAAAGACTCTCAACCCTCTAGGAGAAAATAAAATCAGCTAATCTCTGTTTTAAAAAGGTTAACACTTTTATTTTTCAATAGTGGCCTCTAGTTCTACATTCTCCCATTAGGGGAAACATCCTTTCCACATCTGCATTGTTAAGACTCCTCAAGATCTTGAATGTTTCAATCAAACTTCTGTCTTACACTCCAGCAGATACAATCCTAGCCTGTCCAATCTTTCATCATAAGATGATTCCTTTGTTCCAGGTATGACTCTGAAACTTTTCCAGCTTTACTAATGCATTTGCATTCCTCCTTAAATAAAATGATCAATTCTATATACTGTATTTCAGATGTGGTCTTCCCAATGCCCTGTATAACTGAAGCATAACCTCCCTGCTGTGGTGTTAAATTTCCCTCCATAAATTATAACATTCTATTCACTTTGTTAATAACTTGTCAATAGGAAGCTTCTCTTTCCCCATCCCCCTATTTTTCTCAACTTCAGAAGACAATGTCCACTGAAAAAGTGAACCGCAAAAACAACCAGTCACCAAGGGCACAAGGATGTCTACAAATTTTGCCACTGTTACGGATATTGGTCAACACTTATGGCGTCAAGAACTCTAAGGATTTTAAACTGTGTAACCATTGTTTTTCCTATCCTTTTCAGACACTGTATCCATTTTTTTTTGAAAGAACTCATTGCCTGTGTTTATTTGCCGGTCTGATGTCACATTTTATTATTTTTCTTGCAGTTAGTAAGCAGTAAAATTCAGTTTTTCTTTCACTCAAGTAAATCTTTCAATTGGTTCATTAAAGTATGATAGTTGAATATTAAAAATAAATAAAAACATTTGTTGTGACCAACCAAGAAGTGGTTAAAAAATGGCTGCTAATTCACCATTCCTCACTTGGTTGTAATTCTCATTGCTAACATGCAATAAATTACTTCTTCTTAAATTTAAGAGCCTTTTCTAGTGGACCAGTCAGTGACTTTCCCAAAGCATACTAGAATAATCACTCCCCATGGATCCTAACCTAAAGATAATGGTGGCAGCAACTTACCACATAGCAGACGCAGATTGGTTTGAGGTGCACATACATTGTCTTTAATTTCTTTCTTTTTAATTCAAGGGTGATGAGGCTAATTGCAACATCACAACTACTGGCCCAACCCAGTTCAATTAACTCATGTTTGCTATTCAGTAATTTGATCATAAATCAGACCGATCCTGGTTTACATAGCTCTATAGCCTTTTACATTGTAAATTCACCTTTCCCACTTGAAAGAAGCTTCATGGATCTTCTTTGAAAATGGTATCTTCTCTTTTGTTCATTAATTTATTTTTCTCCTCCACCCTTTTGTAAAATGCCATGCAACATTTTCCACACTGTAGGCACTTTACAAGTACAAGTTGTTGAAATGAAATTTTTCCACCTTGACTAATCTGAAGCTAGACTGAATTATTTCATGGTGTGTCTCTTGAATTCAACAATTACAATTGGTGTACTTTACACTTAACAATCACCACTTAATAAAATCTTTACAATGCACTGGCTTTTCCGTCTGATGATGTCTTTGTACTTGAAGAAATATAAACAGATAAGTTATCCTGACGCTAATAAGTAATTTAAAGTCCAGCTAGCACTTAATGAAAGTGAGTGCTCAAAGGCATTTATTCATAACGGAACAATAAAAGCGAAAAATATTGCTACCTTTGAACTTTTTGAAAAATGTAATTTAATCCTGACATGATTTTTTTTCTGTGGGTGAATTGAAGAATGCAGCGCAAGATAATTTGCTATTAAGCTGCTGGTGTTTCACTGACACATTTATGTAAGAAAGTAAGATGTAATTTCAGAGTTCCATCTCTGGGAAGTCACAGCAGGCCATTGTACAGCAAACAATGATGAACAAATTACATTTTAAATTTCATGTGAATGCTCTGTTGCACAGGGTATTTAAAAAATGGCAGATGTGTCACAATCATGCAGAAACAAGTTCCACAAACATAATTGCAATGTAGTTTGTAAGATTAGTCCGAATTCTCTTCAGGTCTTCCATTCTGATGAATTTGGTGGAGGTTTTGAATGGCTGAATGACAAATTACATTAAGAAAAATATCTCTGATCAACTAAGCATCCACTGGAACGCTTGTTCATGTGCTTGTATTTATAATACCTCGTTAACAACTGTTTTTTGATTTTTCCACAGATATTGTTGTATTAAGATCTAAGGAAATGGTGATTTACTGACAGATTCTGAGCATAAAGGAACAGAAGGATATTTAATCAGATGTATTGCTCATAGCTGAGTTAAATGTTTTACCAACATCTGTTTCTAACATTGGTTCTCATGTTATGGAATGATAACATCCTGACTTTGAAATGTGCCAAAATAATGCTTCCACATTTGGAAATGTGCAGAATTAAGTATAGATACAATGGGTCAAATCTGGCAACTTTGGGATCTAGTCCGTGCTGATTTCAGACTGGCCAGTTCTCAGACTAAGGGGTTTGGATCGGATGGATCTGGCTGAGCCAGGTCAGGTGGAGTCAAGTATCACTTGAACGAAGGGAAAAGACAAGTGCATAACCAGTTTCCACGTCACTGTGCCAATGTAGCACCTAAGAAAACAAGCTTGCATGTTATTTTACTCATCCAATGATAATTTAAATTCATAAATGGTAGCTTAAAAAATGTCTAGATTTCAGACATGGCTACTTTTTGGATAACCAATTTTGAGACATTGTGTCTGCGCAGGAATTTCTGACTATGTGCGGTAGCGTTGAGAAAACCTATTTCTCTCACATTCACAACATGTGCCTAGAATTAATTCAAGGTCTGGGTTTCATTTCTTAAAGAATGATATTGTCTATAATTTTGAGAAATGGAAGATTTTGCAAAGTGAAATTTGTGAATTTGATACCAATGTTGTGACCATATGAGGAGGGGTGAATCACCTCCCTTCTTTTAAATCTTTTTAGCGTTGAGTAAAATTAATCCCAGACCAATAGATTGGAAGAAAGCTTAAAAGGCATGACAGAGAGATGAACACAGGTGCAAAGAAGAAATGGGCCAAAAGGGTTCAGGGAAACTCAAATGCTTTATAAGAGGTAAATGTTAATTAGCCCAGCAGATTATGAAATGCACCAGTCATATCTTAATGTCGTCTCCCCACAGAGGAAGTGGAACTTAATTTCATGTCTAAACCCTGAGAACCAAACAATAAGGTGAATATTAGTACATTTACAAAGTATTTCAGTCAGAGGGACAATGGACAATTAATGCACTGCATACAGGACAAAGAGGTTATTCTATCTGTCATGGAGACAGACCTAAGGAGTGCAGGAAGCGCAGATGGAATAATACTGGACAACATTCAAGATATCCATAATAGGGGTGCCACACTTCTACCTCGACTCTTCTCCCTGTGGTTGAGATTGTGTTCAATTCTGGAATTCCTCAAGAGGAGTTGAACTGTCTTGATTCCTATCACTGAAGACCAGGAATGCCTGAGAAATACTGAGAACCAGAGGTCCATCACAATTGGGCCCATTTTACTTTGCCTGAAGAACAAAGTAGAACGCACGTCATTTCTAGGATGTGTTATCATCTGATCCTTATTGAAGTATGTCAAAACACCCTCCATAACTCGGTTTAATAATTCACAATGCACTAAACAATTTCTCCAGCTCTCACCCCATTTAACTGATGGCAATTTACATGCCAAAGATAAGGACAGAACTCTAGGTCTATCTAACCTCAAAGTACAGATCCTTGCTGCCATCATTAGGAAATGTGAGGTTTCAGAAAATCCTGTTATTAGGCTCACTTTTCAGTTCTCAGGTAAAAACAACTTATTGTGCAAGTATTAAGGGAATTGAAGATCCTGAAGGAAATTGAGACTTTTGCACAGAAGTAAAAATTGACGAGTCCCTAAATCACCCTGGTGTGGAACATATAGTATCTGAGATAGCCCCTTTAATTAATTATGGAATGTGAAGGGATTGGAAATGGCCAAATGGCTAGAACTGAAAAGTCAAGGATCTGGGATTAGTTATTTTAAGAATGATTTAGTCACAAACACCTGGATGAAATCCTTGTATGATATTACATTATCAAGACTAATTAATGCACTGTTCATACAATGTAATTTGTATCACTTCTGAGGAAGGGTCACCAGACCCGAAATGTTAACTCTGATTTTCTTCTTCACAGATGCTGCTGGACCTGCTGAGCTTTTCCAGCAACTTTTGTTTTTGTTCCTGATTTACAGCCTTCGGTTTGTAATTTATATCTCACTAGGCCCATTTTATCTAGAGGTAAACCATACACCCAGAAGGAGTGTTGAAGATGTGAAGCTCCTATAGAAATGCTAGCACACATTTCAGGTAGTTGCCTATACAATAAAAACACACTGATTAAATGGCTTAAAAAGATAGCTGCTATATTACAAGAGTATGTGGGGAAATATGGATGGACAGCATATACTGAGACATGGCTTACGGACAAAGAGGGACAACTTTAGAAACTGGACCTGATCTTTAAGAAGAACCAAGAAGAAATATAAACATCTTGACCAAGAATTCAAGGAGCTTATCGGAGGGTCTGAACTTGCCCACTTTGGATTTGGTATGAGTGCAGAGGAGAAGTGATATGAAGAGAACAGCAGTCTCCTAAAGTTCCTTGGGATTCAATATTTCAAGTCACGCGCCCAGAATGTTTCTCATTTAACAATTGCCCCGACTTTAGAGATCTTACAAATCATCAATGACAGATGAAGTGGACTGCAACCCGTATTTGGCATTTTGTTGTCCATGGCCACTATGGATCCTAGGTGCCAGGATTCAGTGGACTCTGCAAGGACACTCCATGTAGGTGAGAGATAGTAGGAACTGCAGATGCTGGAGAATCTGAGATAGCAGATGTTCACCTGCACATCTGCTAATGTGGTATACTGCATCCGCTGTACCCGTTGTGGCCTCCTCTACATTGGGGAAACCAAGCGGAGGTTTGGGGACTGCTTTGCAGAACACCTACGCTCGGTTCGCAATAAACAACTGCACCTCCCAGTCGCGAACCATTTCAACTCCCCCTCCCATTCCTCAGACGACATGTCCATCCTGGGCCTCCTGCAGTGCCACAATGATGCCACCCGAAGATTGCAGGAACAGCAACTCATATTCTGCTTGGGAACCCTGCAGCTCAATGGTATCAATGTGGATTTCATAAGCTTCAAAATCTCCCCTCCCCCTACCGCATCCCAAAACCAGCCCAGCTCGTCCCCGCCTCCCTAACCTGTTCTTCCTCCCAGCTATCCCCTCCTCCCACCTCAAGCCGCACTCCCATTTCCTACCTACTAACCTCATCCTGCCCCCTTGACCTGTCCGTCCTCCCTGGACTGACTTATCTCCTCCCTACCTCCCCACCTACACTCACCTTTACTGGCTCCATCCCCGCCTCTTTGACCTGTCTGTTTCCTCTCCTCCTATCTTCTCCTCTATCCATCTTCTATCTGCCTCCCCCTCTCTCCCTATTTATTTCAGAACCCCCTTCCCCTCCCCCATTTCTGATGAAGGGTCTAGGCCCGAAACGTCAGCCTTCCTGCTCCTATGATGCTGCTTGGCCTGCTGTGTTCATCCAGCTCTACACTCCATGTAGGTACCATCTTTGGTGGTGGCATAATTTATAAATAGGAAAGATAGATATTATTAATGTCAAAATGTACCTTTTTTTGATATATGTCAAGAAGATAGAATACAGGATGGAGTTTAAATATATAATTAGTTATAGTATTGCAGGCTAATGTAACATGAACATATCAAATGATGTAAGTGTCCTTAGGCAACTGATTAGAACAGTTTGAGTTCCCAGTTGGTGATGGGCATCTATCACTTGGTGAGTTAGACTTTTTAATCCCCCGGTTTGTCATTCGTTTCCCATTCTGTCTGACATAAGTGGTTTTTCACTTGCGATGTACACACTTCATGAGCCAACTAAAAATTATCACTAACAGTAGCCCCTTTTCCTGCCTCATATCCACGAAAAACTTCATGAGTTTTACCAGTTAGCCTGCTCTGCAATAAAAGCGTCATTGTTGGATTGGCCACTTCAACTATTTTGCTAACTGCTCAAAAAAGGTGGGAAACATGTCCACTTCTAGTTCCTTACTCTTACCCTTACAGTTAAGGAACGAGAAGAAAAAAGTGTAACACACAATGACAGATTGGACATGAGAAGTGAATTCAAAGAAGTAATAAAATTTAAAAGACATTTGGATCAGTCACTGGATTGTTTATGAAGAGTAAATCATGGACATTAGTCATTAAGCTGTCAATTTTTGAATTCATGGCTTTTCAGGTTAATTGGAATTCTTTTGCCTTGTTCCCTTTTGATAGCAGTTGGTTGACAGCACTCAGAGTGAGAAGGTCCTTCCTTTTCATGATTCTGTTTGACTGTCTGGCCACTTCTTTCCCCGATATACAGGAGTGATTAGTGGGTGGGTCTTCAGCTGTGACCTTTACAACATGATGGTGGTCAACCCAGGTTAGTGAATGTGTACCTCAGCTCACAGACAGATGGAGAGGATGAGAGAAAGAGACAGAGAGAGAGAGTGTGAGAGAAAGCCTTTCAGTTCTGCTTTTCAAAACCATCATCCTTCTCTCTCCTCTTCCCAAAATCTGCTGTCTGAAATGCAGTTCATTTGTGTGTTCTTGCATCTGGCTTCATCTTATTTTTCAAAACTGTGTAATCTTCAAGCGAGTCTTTCATTCCAGTACGTGAAACTTTCACAATGCTTGGCTCAACCTATTTAGCTGATTATTGTGGCCAATTTAAGTTAACATTCATTCTCATCATAACATTTGCGATATGGTAAATTGTTCACGTTTTGAATGGCAGATCTTTCGATTGGAGAATAAGCTGAAGTAGACCATTAAATGTATGCAAATAAATTGAAACCCAGCAATTGATTATTAGTAACTCAGTGATGTAAGAGAGCTATAGCTTGGATATTCTCACTTTCTCTCATTCTAAATAGCTTGAGAGACTGTGGGATTGGGCTATGGAGAAAGTTACTTTTGACAAGATTTGTCTTAACAAGTTTGAATAACAACTTACCAGAAAGCCCAAATGGAATAATTGAACTGAAAAATAATCACTCTAAACTCGGTGACCCTTTCTATACCCTGCATTGTCACTTTTTTGAAATTTCATATGCATTATTACTTAGTTCAATGGAAGCAGTGTTTCTGCAATGAAGTGGAATGCCTGCTTTATTGAAGATGTTACCATACAAAATACAGGAGTATGTATGTGATTGTTTTGCCTTGAATTACAGGTGGCTTAGAAGCAACTGTGATTTGGTAAAGTACGTGATCAACTGCACTGATTGGTTCAATAGGTACATTAGGGTTTTTATTTTGTGATTTACTCACCTGCTCCCATTCAAACCCATGAACAAAAGATTGTGCAAAGCACCAAAAAGTTCTTCACGTGAACCTTAGTTTCTATGGTCTGCCTTACTGTCAGTTACTCTGGGTACTTTTCCTTTAAGAATCTAAGCAATGTAATCCTGGCAGTTCGGTTGAGATTGCACCTAGCATACTGTAAAACTCATCTATCTAACAGTGATCCGACACTGAAACCCTGGATAATTTTTATTCTGTTCTTCACATAAAACTTTAAGGATAATTGCTGACTCCCAAACTCCCTTACATTCTGCAAATCAATGTTGTTTATTTTTTTGATGATTTATGTGCAATCATTTGTTTATCATTAAAAATCAGATTAATGAACAGCAGTACCAATATGCAGATGGCGCATTAACTTTCAGAAACACCCGAAAACAAATCTTTATGAACAAAGCAAAAGAAGTAAGGCATTCTTCTGGTCATCTTCACTATTCAGTTATATCATGCTAATCTGAACAACTTTATTTGTTTCTGGTCCATATCTCTTGATATTCTTACCCAACAAAAGTTTAATTTCTTAGCCTTGAAAACTTCAGTTGTTCTACTATCCTGATGGCAAGTAATTTCATGTCTCCCAATAGTATTCGATACGTTTTATTTGATAGGATTTTCTTTTCATTTTACCTGTGTTCAATCATGTTCTATTCAAGCCAATTGCAGGAACAAAAGGAATTGGAATAAATGGGTCACTCTCAGTTCAATAGGTTGCAACTACCTGGCTACCAAAAAGATCACAACCTGTGTCATTGACTATGTCAGTGCCATGGATGGGGATCAAGTGTAACGTATCCAAGTTTGCCGACAGCACAAATTTAAGTTGAGAGTAGACTGAGGAGGAAACACAGAGGCTTTATTGGAATTTAGATGGTCTAAATGAGTAAGCAGATGGAATAGATTGTGGGGTAAATGTAAAATTATCCACTTTGGTGGGAAGAATAGAAAAGCAGAATATTATTAAATAGTTATTGTATACAAATCCCATACAAGTGAGACATTGAGACGACACACAGTGTTACATTTTATTGCGACAGAGTTGGAGTAAGAAAATAAGGAAGTCTTGCTGCAATTGTATAACTCAATGGTGACAGCATACTTGGAATGCTGTGGACAGTTTTGTTCCACTCCATAAGGAAGGGTATATGTCGCTCAGAGGGAAGCACATTTATGAGAAGAGACTGTGCAGATTAGGCTGATACTTTCTGGAATGTAGAAGGGTAAGAGGTGAAAATTCTTTGATGGCTTGACAGTCTGAGAGATTATTTTCCCTCGCTGGACAGTCTAGAACGAGCTATTGTGTCAGGATCAGGAGTTGGCAATTTAGGACTGAGATGGGAAATTTCTTCAGATTTCTGAATCTTTGGATTTCTTGAAGTGGAAAGCTGTGAATGTTCTGTCAATTGAGTATTTTCAAGACAGAGACCAAGTTTAGCAATATTAGTATCAAGTGTTATGGGAACAGAATGGGAAAGTGAGTTGAAGATAAAGGTTATGTGTGATCTTATGTAGTGATGGAGCAGTTTTAAGGAACCACCCCGTGTACTCCTGCTTCTGTTAATTTTATCTTGTTATTAAATCCTAGTATTGGGGAAAGAATTCTAAATTTCTGCTTTTCTTTGTGTGCAGCTCCTGAATGCTTCAGTTCTAAAAACAGAGATGATATCCCCTTGTTCTTGATTTCAATACCAGAAGAAATCATTTTGTCATACATAGCCAATCAAATAATTTAAACACCTTGAGCAAATCTTCTATACTGAAAAGATCATACTTTAGCTATTGGGGGAAGGTTGAAATAGGAGTGATTGGTGTTTTCCCTTAGCATCCTCAATGGTAATAACCATTTTAGCTGCAGTAATTGCTAAGATTTTACCATGTATAAATGTTTCAAAATAAAAGCATACATTTCTATCACATAGTGTCAGGTTACAGACTAATGGATGCAGCATTTGACAATTCAAACATTCAGAATTTTTTATTTTAGGAATCTTGTACATTAAAATTTGGAAATACATAATTGTCCAGGCATTATAAAATTCTAGCATTTCCAGTTAGCCATCTATTTTTTAAAAATCCATTGGAACAATGATTAGTCTTACTGATAAGAAACAAGTATGAGATAAAGTCCCAAATAAGTAATATTAATCATGGCTTCTTAAAACATTGAGGCTGTAAGTATACACTGCACGACCATTACAAAATATCAAATCAATATCGGCTTCAATTGTGCTGAATTTTATGAAGCAGATCAACACGTTCTTCTAATGCCACACGATAGAATAAGGAGACAAGCCCAACGGACCAATCAAGGCTGGATAAAGGTTATAAGGGAGGTCAGCAGCTGTGGGTCATTTGGAGGACATGGTTGCTGCATTATAAGAGAAGAGATGTCCTTCTGTTTTGCAAGAGTGAGTGATTAACATTGTTCACATCGAAGGTGCACGCATCGAGATCATGTGGCTAGAGGGTATGGGAAATGAATAATGGGTCAATCAATGTCCATTAGTCACACAATGTAATTGAGGAATGTCTGTACCTAGTGTCTTAAATGCAAGCAATGCGGGTAGTGTTTGAGAGAAAAGGTATTAGAGAAAGAAGGTGCGACGATTGCAGTAGTAAGGTAGTTCAGACTGTAATGTCAATCAGGGAGAGTATAACACTATCAGAAAGGAAAATGCCCATTTTCTCATTTTCCACTTTCTCAAGAGAAGAGGTGTAGGACCAGTGAGAGTGGGCTAACTTGGCGTTTATTATGTCCATGGAGAAGGATCTGCTGGAACGGTGCTGTGGCCAGGTTGACAGCTCTATTGGCCATGGAGAGAAGGATTCCATGCTTGGGTGGTTGGAGGGTGAAAAAATGAAACTTGTACAGATAATGGGGTTTTGTGTTAAAGATAGTAGGAACTGCAGATGCTGGAGAATCCAAGACAACAAGGTGCAGGGCTGGATGAACACAGCAGGCCAAGCAGCATCATAGGAGCAGAGAGGCTGCACAGCAGGCCAAGCAGCATCATAGGAGCAGAGAGGTTTACAGCAGGCCAAGCAGCATCATAGGAGCAGAGAGGCTCACAGCAGGCCAAGCAGCATCATAGGAGCAGAGAGCCTCTCTGCTCCTATGATGCTGCTTGGCCTGCTGTGTTCATCCAGCCCTGCACCTTGTTGTCTGGGGTTTTGTGTTGATGGTTTCACAATCACTTTGGGAGTTAAGAGTCATGGAGTCATACACACAGAAGACGTCCTTTGGCCCACCGAATCTGCACAAACCTAACTACATTATTAGGACATTTCAAGTGCTCATCCAAGTTCTTTTTCAAAGTTGTAGCATTTACTGTCTCTACTTACCCTCCCAAACAGTGGATTCCAGATTCCCACCTCAACTCCTCTCTAAATCTTTGCCCTTCATCTTAAAATTATGCACCCTTGTTTTGACCCTTCAACTAAGGGAGACAGCTGTTTTCCCTCCACCCTGTCCATGACCCTCAGAATCATATACAGCCTCCAGCCTTCTCTGCTCCAAAGAACCTGAGCCTATCTAGCTTATCTTCATGGCTAAAATGTTCCTTCCCTGACAACATCCTGGTGAATCTCCTCTGCACCCCCTCCAGTACAATCACATCCTTTCTATAATGAGGCATCCAGAATTGCACACAGCACTTCAACTGTGGCCTCATCAAAGTTTTGCAAACTCCAGCATAACCTCGCTGCTGTTATAATCCATGCCCCGTAGGTCTCTCTGTTCCTCTGAGCTTCCTATTGCCCTGCCATTCATTGAGTATCCCTTGTTTCAAAACCTCTTCCAAAATGCATCACCTCACATTTTTCAGAGTTACACTCTATCTATCTGCCCATCTGACCAACCTGTCTATACCTCCTTGTTACGCATGACCTTTTCCTCACTTCTGGCCAATCTTTGTCTCATCTGCAAACTTACATATCATTCCCATCACACTTTCAGCTATATCAATTATAAATATCACAAACAATGAGGGATCCAACCCTGATCCATGATGGGAATTTCTGTACCTGAAAGAAAAAATCAGAATAAACTGCAAAGTTCAGTTCTGCTACTCATGTAAACAAGAGTGATCCGACCACATTAAAGTTTTTAAACAGTTGCAGCTTTCTAATTGGTAATAATGAACAACTGAAGGTGTAAGTGTTTATTGCTGGGCTTCCCAGAATGGAGGTCATGACCTCCAGTGGGATCAGCAGCCATTATTTTGGGGTCGCCAGTTCTGATGCAGTAATAGCTGCAGTGGAGCTCCAACCCTGTTCTGACTGCTCTGAGACGCCTTTAATGGTGCAGTTTTATTTAACAGTAGGCATGACCTGATTCCCTACTCTCATGAGTCTGAATTCTGTCCTAAAAAAAACTAATAGGAAGGTAGTAGTGTTTTTATTTAAAATCTCTTTGGATAAACTCTGTCTCCTCTCTGTTTCACACCTTGCCATGACGCTCAAAGTGCTCCTCCACAAGCAACGCCCTCATCCCCAGATATACTTCCACCCTGCCCCCAGTACGCATCTCCTCCTTCCACAGGCCTCTCCCCACTTCCACCCCTCTTCAGGCATCTCCCCCACCAGACTTTCTCCTCCATAGACATTTCTCCTGCTACAGGATGCATGTCCCCATCATTTACACTGGCAGTTTCAGCCCCTTGGCTGCTCAGGAGAATACAGGTCATGGCAACTTTCAAGCACCAAAATGGAGCCACGATAGGAAAAGGTTTGGGGAGCACTTATTTACTGAACCTGTGAATTACAGAAAAGATTGCTAGCAATATGAAAAGGCTGGGACAAATACATTTTTTATATTCACTCATGGGAAGTTTAGTACTCATTTGTGGTACACTTGAGAAGGTGGTGGTGAGCTGCCTTCATGAACTACTGCAGTCCACATGCTGTAGGTCAACACTTAGGGAGGGAATTCCAGGATTTGGACCCAGAGACATTGACGGAACAGCGATATATTTCCAATTCAGGAATGATGAGTGGCTTGAGGGTAATTGCAGGTGGTGCTGTTCCCATGTATCAGCTGCCCTTGTTCTTCTAGATGGAAGTGTTTCCGGGTTTAGGAGGTACTGTGTAAGGATACTTGATAAATTTCTGCAGTACATCTTGTAGATGGTACACACTGCTGTTACTGAGCGTCAGTGGATGCTTGTTGATGTGGTGGCAATCAAGTGGGCTGATTTTTCCTGGGTTGTGTCAAGCTTCTTGAGTGTTGCTAGAGCTGCACTCATCCAGGCAGGTGGGAAGTATTTCATCACACCCTGACTTATGCCTTGTCGATGATGGACAGGCTTTGGAGAGTCAGGTGGTGAGTTACTCACTGCAATATTCCTAGCCTCTGACATGCTTTTGCAGCCTCTGTATTTATATGGTGAGTCCAGTTCATTTCTGGTCAATAGTAACCCCTAACATGTTGTTGGTGGTGGATTCAATGATAGCAACACTATTGGATGTAAAGTGGGGGTGGGGGGGGAGTTGGTTAGATTGTCTGATTGAAGATGATCATAGCCTGGCATTTGTGAGATCTGAATGTTATTTGCCACTTGTCAGCCCAAGCTTGACTTGATAGAGGTGCCCAAAATGATCAGAGGTATAGATAGAGTGGACAGCCAGAGAATTTTTCCTAGGGTGGACGTAACTATTACGAGGGGGCATAGTTTTAAAGTGAGTGGAGGTAGATACAGGGGAGACGTCAGAGGTAGGTTCTTTACTCAGAGAGTGGTTGGAGCGTGAAATGCATTGCTGGAGAGGGTAGTGGAGTCAGCCTCATTAGGGGTATTTAAGCGGCTTTTAGATAGGCATATGGATGATAGTATAAGGTAGAGGTGGAGGTTAGATAGACCTTAGGAGTAGGGTAAAAGTTCGGCACAACATCATGGGCCAAAGGGCCTGTACTGTGCTGTACTGTTCTATATTCTATGTTCTATGTTCTAAGCTTGGATATTGTCCAGATCTTGTTGTACTTGCACTTGAACATGGACTGCTTCAGCATCTGAAGAGTCACGAATGGTGCTGAACATTATGTAATCATTGACGAACATCCCTACTTTGGACCTTATAGTGGAGGGAAGGTCATTGATGAAGCAGCTGAAGATGGTTGGGCCCAGGATGCTACCCTGAGGAACTCCTGCAGAGATGTCCTGGAGCTGAGATGACTGACCTCCAACAACCACGACCATCTTCCTACATGTCAGGTATGGCGACCTGTGGAGAGTTTGCCCCCTGATTCCCATTGATTCTAGTTTTGCTCAGGCTCCTTGGTGCCACACTCGGTTGAATGCAGCCTTGATATAAAGGGCTGTCACTCTCACCTCACCTCTGGAATTCAGCTCTATTGTCCATGTTTGAGCCAAGGCTGTAATGAGGTCAGTAGCTGAGTGGCCCTGGCGGAACCCAAACTGGGCGTCACTGAGCAGGTTATTTCTGAGCAGGTGCTGCTTGATAGCACTGTTGATGACACTTTCCATCACTTTACTGATGATCGAGAGGAGACTGATGGGGCAGTAATTGGCCGGTTTGGACTTGTCCTTTTTTTGTGTACAGAACATAGCTGGGCAATTTTCCACAGCTGTTGACTTCAGTAACAAAATTAAAGGTCTCCACTCTGAAATTTGGGTCACAATTGCTTCCACTTAAAATTAATTGTGACACTTACTTGAGAGTGAAAACCCTTACCATAAGAAGAATAGAAATTCACACCTGTCAGGCTTGTAATTTATGGTGCTCCTTGCAACATCTGTTTCCAAATGTAACAATGCATATTAATGCCTGTGAGCTGGTTGGATTCCCAGATTAATGGCAGGTTGGTCATTTGAGGCTGTGGGGGGTCTTGGCCTCTTCTGTATAATTACTGTGTAAAAGGCCTTCGGAGCTAGAAGCTAAATCTCACTTAATTTTACTTGACATGAAAAAGAAAGCATAAGGTGAAATAGAAAACCTTGCTTTTGGATCATTTTGCTGTGTTATGTTTCAATTAGATTAGTTGAAGATCAAGGGAAAAATGTTAAACTCTAGGTTTAAAAAAATAACTTGAATGAAGTATCTGGTCTCATTCACAAGCCCAGTGGGACATGTTTGTGATGTACCCATTCTGACTGAGTTCCGAGGAAGGGGCGTCAAAGGAAGCATCGGTTATAGGAAAGCAAAATTAACCTTTGGACAGCTGCTACTAACGGAAACCTTCTGTCAGGCCATAGGAAATGTTTACAAGGAACTGCATGGGTCAGGGATTATAACATTATAAAGAAAACAAGTTAAAGAAACATACGTGGAGGCTTAGAATTTTACTCCTACTAAGAGCTTTAAAGAACTCTTGGGATTTCAACAATGAGGAAAGGAAATGTCAAGATGTGACTCCAGAGATTAAAAGAGTTGATACATCTCACAGATCTGAGGTAAATGTTATGTTTCTCTTGGATAACCACTCGGTATTGAGTTCAAAAGACTGAAAAAATGTTAAATTAATTCCAAATTGTAAACATTGCCTTACAGCTATTAAAAATACATAGTAGAATTCCACTTCCAAACAGAACTTCCCAGGCCTTTTCATTCCTGCTTGAAAAGTAGGTTTCAAACTAAAAACCACTGCCCTCAACGCAATTGTTTGTATTTTATTTCTTAGCCAGCAACTATCAACTAAAAGTGGTATAAATTTGAAAGTGATAATCCTTCATTAATCAACGATAATTTTTGTTTTTTTTTCTCAGAATTAGAATTAGAATTAGCTTTTATCCTCATCTCTGCTTCGTAGGTTCGAGGCTTTCTCTAGTGCAAGTCTGGGCTGATATTATACTGCATTACTGAGGGACCACTTCTACTGGAAGTGCCATCTTTCTGTGCAAATGTTAAACTGAGGCCATATTTGCTCTCAGGCTGTAAAAAATTGTTTGACATTATTCAAAGAAAAGTAGAGAACACATTTCCTGTTGTGTTTCTCAACATCGTCTGGATGATGAGCTCTCAGTATAAGGTATAAAGGTCTGTCACATGTTCGATGTAAGAATCCACAAGAGACTTCAAGTTAACCAGGATTGGAGTCAATGCAATGGAAGCCTTTGGTGTTGGCTGAAGACAAACAGTTGGGAAGGACATGGAAAAAGCAGAGAAAGAAAGGAAAGACCAGTTCATGAAAAAAGACCCCACCAGAAACCTCAAGCAGTTGCTAGTCATCTGTGCAAGACAACAGCACACATGAACTGGCCTCCACCTTTGTGACAGATGGTGTTCAATCCAGAAGTGACTATACACCCTGAGTTCAGTCTGTCAACTCCCAAGACAGATGAATGTCAATATAAGAGTGGTTCCATTTAAGAGTAAAAATACTGCAGATATTGGAAATCTGGAATATAAAAGCAAATGTTCAATATGGAGAAATAAATAAGTTGGCACAGAATTTTAACACGAGGTAGATTTGGGGTGGAATGTTAAAACTGGAGAAAACCTCTGTCAGAATCAAAATCATCATTACCTCGCCCAGGAAGTCAGAAACTGGGCCAATGGGCTGACCTGTTCCAAGGAGACAGGTTGCAGCTTTAAACATGACAAATACACTGTGAGTCTCAACGTCCTTCAGCGTTTGAGTTTTTACAGCTGTCTGCCATGCTGCAGAGCTGAAGGGAATCTGGTAACTTCATCAAGGCATTCAGGAGCTAGGTGTCTTCACCCTTAACCTCTGGATCAAGACAACTGCCTGAGGAGGCTCAGAGATTAAGATTCCCTCCAATAGCCTTTGCCCCAGGCCTCAAACCTTTCATCCCTAACTGGACCACAGAAATCAGTATCCAATCACCCAGCTCAAAGCCTGTTAAATCATTTCCCATCTCACCATCAGTGCAAGGATTATTAAGATCTTCACCCCTCAGGACTTTCTAGAGCCATTCCCAAGGTCAACAACTGGCTCCATTTGAGCCCTGTGTCATCCCAATGCATTCTCAGTACACATTTACCTGTTGCTGCTGTAGTCAGGAATAAATTCCCTCCTGAAATGAAAGATCAGCTGTCAATCAAGTTGGGCATCCAGGCACAGAATTGATCAATGATACCACAATTGCCTTCCTTACATCTCATTATTAATCCCAACTAAACTTATCTTTATTCAGCTCCTCACTCTCCTCTCCTTTCATGAGAAACATGATGCTGCCAATTCCTATTATGAAAGTCAGAGCGGGTACCTGGCATCATCAGCTCACTGCTTCCTTCTCCTAGCCTTCATCCAGTTACATCTTCACCTAATGTCACTGCATGCTTCATGGATGCTGTCCTCTTTCACCATTTGTCCACGGCAATAGACATCACCTAACTACTGGTCTTAACACACCATTGTGGCTGGATTTGGATCAACACTGACACTACTTCTGGACTTCACTCTGGAGCTCAGGAACACTCATGACTTGCATGCTTTTGACAGGTTCACTTTATACAGAGAGACATACATGCATCTCATGCATCAACACATGAATCTTAAGGCTTTTAGCTTACTTTCATAGTACACATTGTTTTTGAGATTACTTGGAGGCTTCCAGGTGCTATGGTTTGCATTGCTTTTTAGCATGTGAGGAGGGTCAGCAGTTTGTCATGGTTTAGTCTGTGAGATGGTAAGATATAGGAGCAGAATTAGACCATTCAGCCCATCTGTAGAGCACTCAGTACACTGCACAATGGAACTGACGTTCACATGAAGAGCCCAAGGATGCTGATGAATGGTCTTCCCCTCACTGCCTGTTTCCCCGGGTGAAGCTGCAAAGGCCATGAGATACTCCAGGATTTTGCACTGCAGCATAAAAATACAGGGAACTTGACAACATGGCAGACTGCATCACACTTGTCTAAAGACAGCAAACTAGGCAGAAAAATATTCTTGAATTTTTCCATAGCACACTCCCAACATTTGTACGATGTGAAGAATAAGTAACTTTTCGCAAACGTACTATGACATTGGTTAAATTTCTTTTTGACATTTTTTGAGTCCATTTGTAGGCAATTGGAGGCTTCATCAGCTAACTCAAATCCCCACTTAACAAAAATTTGTAGGCATACTCTCTAATTTTTGACTTATAATGATTTTACTGCACCAAATATTAAAAACTACTTTAACTTCATGAGAGTTGGAGATTTGTAGTTAATAGTTTTGTACAAAATTGATGTCACCAGTTCTGAAATTTCCCCAATGAAATTTGCAACTAGGTAATACTGAAGTTTACTTCACCTTTTTAAAGTTTTGCTGAAGGGTCATTGGACTCAAAGCATTAACACCATAAGATATAGGAGCAGAATTATGGCACTCAGCCCATCGAGTCTGCTCTGCCATTTAATCATGGCTGGTATGTTTCTCAATACCATTTTCTTGCCTTCTCACCATAACCCTTACCAACCAAGAACGTGTCTATCTCTATCATAAATAAACTCAATAACTTGGCCTCCTTAGTCTTCTGCAGCAATGAGTTCTACAGATTAACTACCCTCTGAATGAAGAAATTTCCTTTCATATCAATTCTGAAGGGTCACCTTTCACTGAGGCCATACCCTCAGGTCCTAGTCTCTCCTGCTGGTAGACACATTTTCTCCACATCCACTTTATCCAGGCCTCTCTGTATATATAAGTTTTAATCAGTTACCTTCTCATCATTCTAAACTCCAGTGAGTACAGACCCAGAGTCCTTAACTGTTCTTTGTTTGACAAGCCCTTCATCCCTGGGATCATTCTTGCAAACGTCCTATGAACCCCTTCCAACACCAGCACATCCTTCCTTAGATGCAGGGCCCAAAACTGCTCACAATCTTCCAAATGCAGTCTGATCAGATTCTTATACACTGATATTACACCTCTGCCCTTGTATTCTAGCTCTCTCGAAGTGAATGATCACATTGCATTTGCCTTCCTAACTGCCAAATTAACCTGCATGTTAACCTTAAGAGAATCCTGAACTAAAAATCCAAAGTCACATTGTGCTTCAGATTTCTGATGTCTTTCCCATTTAGGAAATAGCTTACACCTCTATTCTTCCTCCCAAAGTGCATAACCTCACACTTTCCCCACATTGTATTTCATCTGCCACACTTTGCCCACTCTCTTAGCATGTTCAAGTCCTTCTGCAGCCTCCCCACTTCCTCCACACTACCTGTCCCCCCACCTATCTTTGTGTCATCAGCAAACTTAGCAACAAAGCCCTCTGCTCCTTCGTTCAGATTGTTAATGTATAATGTGAATAGTTGTAGTCCCTATGGAACTCCACTAGTCACTGGCTGCCATTGTGAAAAACTCACCTTTATATGTACTCTCAGCAGTGAGAAAAAGGGAGGTTCTGGCAATTGTGTAAGTGGATGGAAGTGCATTTAGTGGGGATGCAGGAGGAGGAGAGGTATTGAGATGTCCTCACTGAGTGAGTAGGAAGTGCAGAGGGCAGGAAGATTTAGTAGCTTGGGAGAATGAGGTGGGTGAGAGTTATTGCGTGGATATGAAACATACAAGAGTGTGAATTGTTCCCCATGAGCCTTGCTGAGGGTCGTGTGCAGTGGCAGAGTTATAAGGACTGGTTCTGTCAATGTGAAGTAGCAGTGGGAAAATAATGGTGCTCACTCTTGTGGATGCAGAAGTTCATTTGACTTTACTTCTGTACTGCTGAGCATCGTCTTTGACCTGGGACACTGCACTTACTGCTATTTCAGTTGCGAGATGGGTCACTGGACCCAAAATGTTAACTCTAATTTCTCTCCATAAATGCTGCCAGACCTGCTGAGATTTTCCAGAAATTTCTGTTTGTTTTTGAAATAAATGTTGAGATTCTCTCATGACCCTATCCTCACTTTCCACCCTTCATCAGTTTCATTTCATCTGAAGCTCTTTTGTCTTCATCTAGTCTTGTAATAGATATCATTGGTTCCTCACCCCTGTTATGAGTAGTGGGTATTGATCCTCCAATATCTCAAATGCAAAAGGATCCAAAATGACTAACCTCCATTCCCATTCGATGGAGTCTGAATTGGTTGATGATCTGCAGCCTCTGCCACGTGTAGGGTAGATGGTGCTTCAAGGGTTGATCAAATAGATGTTTGAGAAGTTTCTGAGGTCTATCTGACTCCTCAACTTGCCTCTCATGTTCCAACAAAGTCTCGCAAATTGTCTGGTGGCTTTCCTAATAAAGCTTCAATTTGGTTGGTCACAGGCCAGAGTCTTCCACAACACGTTGGCTATATTTGACCTGTTCAGGGATACTTCCTGTATGTTTCTGCTGTCCTCCTGAGAGTATCCATTTGTGACTGAGTTCTAAGTAGAACAACAGTCTTGAGAGTGTGACATCAGGGATAAAGGTAACATGTCCCACTCAGAGGAGTTGGTTTTGAGTGATTTGTGCCTGTTCTATGAGCAGGTTGGCTTAGGAAAAGATGCTGCAGTTGTACCACCCTTTCTTTCCACCAGATCTGAGGGGTTTTGTGAAGGCAGTGGTGATATTTCTCTGATATAACAAGGTGTAGAGTTGGATGAACACAGCAGGCCAGGCAGCATCAGAGGAGCAGGAAAGCTGACCTTTCGGGTCTGGACCCTTCTTTCTTGTTATCTCAGACTCCAGCATCGGCAGTTCCTACTATCTCTGGGTGATATTTCTCTAGTGCTTTTAGCTGCTTTCTGAAGCATACTGAAAACTCTTTCACCTTTCTTAATACCCATTTCCTTTGACCCAAGCTTTTGTACTGCCCTGAGTTCAGCTCCACTTTTCTAACTATGCCTCCATTTGGGACATTTTTTGCATTAACAAATGCAATTTAAGGAAGAGTCACTGGACCCGAAACATTAACTCCAATTTCTCTTCACAGATGCTGCCAGACTTGCTGAGGTTTTCCAGAAACTTCCATTATTGCAACTTGTATGTTGTTCTTGATCTAAACTGAATATGCAAAGGACGTTAAGCAAACCCAAGAGGAAACCATGTTTATACTGTTGGAATTCTCCAATGAATTATGGTGAAGCCTGAAGACATTGCTTTTAGTTTCCTCCAAGCCTATGCTTCCTAGCTACGAACTTCATCTCTCAGATGTTGAGGCTGTTTTGCCTAGTCTGCAATGAGGAGGTATAGTTTCAAATTAAGGAATATTTACTTAAGATGGGAATGTGGAAGAAATTCTTCCCTCATAGTGGTTTCTTAGTGTTTGGTGTTCTTTTCCCAATTGAGCAGTGCAGCCTGGATCTTTGTACATATTCAAAGCCAAGTCATACAGATTTTCATTGACAGGCAATCAAGGATTATGGGCGACAGGCAGGAAATGTGGAGTTAAGACCTCAATTAGATTAGTCATGATATTATTGAATGATGGGGTAGACAGAGGAACTTAATGACGCACTCCTGCCCAAATTCAGAAGTACTTATTTTCATTAGAAAAGTTTGAGGTGGCTGGTGGTCAAAAAATGTTACAAAAAGGCAAATTTTTCTTTTTGTAGACCAGCTCATCAGTTATTGGAAAAGTAATGGCATCCTTACTGAAAGCAAACATTGAGGAAGATCTAAAACTAAAAACAAATGAATCGCAGCATGTATTTTTAAATGAAAGACCTTTGTTTGACTAACTTTGTTAGATTTTTTGATGAGTTAATAGAAAGGGATAAAGGTAATTCAGTAGATACAATTTATCTTGGTTTTCAGAAAATCTTTGAAAAGGTACCATATTATAGATTAAGTAACAAAGTCAGAGAATCTGAGATTGGGGCACAAGTAGCAGAATGGATTGCTCATTGGCTACAAAACAAAAAAGCAGAGAATTGGAATAAATTATCTTCATTCAGAGTGGCAGAGGGTGGAAAGCTGTATTACATTAAGATCAGTTGTTCACAGCTTATAGTCATAGGTTAAGAGTTTAGCATCAGGTAAACAATTTCTAAATTTGCAATGTACACCAAATTATGGGTATGGCTGTTGAAGAGACAATCAATGCCAAGGAAAACTATAGGTGATCATAAGACGATTTTAACAAACTTGCAGTACGGTCATATAATTGGGAGGTTAATTTCAACATAGATGCAATTGGGAAGGAAAATAAGATGATTGTACATGACTTAGAAAATAAGGATCTAAATGGCATGGAGAAGCAAAAAGACTTGGGAATACAAATGCACAAGTCACAAAAAGTAGCAACACAGGTTAACAAAGCCATTTAGAAAGCAAACCAAGCACAAGGATTTATTGCCAGAGGTACAGTAATGAAAGTAAGTTACTCTGCGCTTGTATCAAACCTTGGATAAGGTGCAACTGAAGATTTACGTAACATTTCCAGTCACCATATTATCGGCAAACATACAGAGGAACAAAAGAAGAGGGAAAGGATTTACAGAATGATGGAAATACAAGGAAGTATCTATCAGTAGACAAAACCTTTCTTTGTTTCTAGTTTTGGGAAGATAACATCATGGTCAACAATAACAGCAAAAGTGTGGTCGATAAGTCAAGCTTTGCATACTGTACTTGGTGCAGGAGCCTCTCCCCTTCCCCGCTTTAGGTTTAGTTTCATAATATTCAGAAAGAAACAGCATTCTTTAAAAATTAGAATGGTGCATTTGAGCTGGCTGCAACAGTACGATTTCTCCTAGAGTGCCTTGCACGATAAAGGATCATTGGTGGTTTCTTCATGTTAAGAAGTTTATAAGCAGGATTTCACAAAACCGCAATTTTCGAAGACAAAATAAAATTGAAAATTATCAAACGGGATAGACTCACTCTTAAATACATTTTATTCTTTGGTGCATTCAATAAAGTGCAGGTCAATCACAGAATAATGATCAACTTATTCTGTCTTCTTTTTCTTAAGGGATGCTATAAAATATCATTTTAGATAATCTTTTCCAACAGATCGGCAAGCTGAAGCAATAGAAGCCAATTGCTGTCGTATAATATCAGAATTGCAACAGGGAGCCCTTCACAAAAGCTGTGCTGGCATTCTGATATTATGGAATGACTGTTCTTTTCAACATGACCAAGGACTTGTTTGAGAGAAAAAAAGATATTTTGTAGTACACTTTCATATATTTCTTGCAAAATATATTTGTTTTTCTTTAGTGGGTTTAACACAACAAAAATATCAATCAAAATTGTGTTCCTGCCATTTTTGGGTTTAAAATTGAAAGCTTAGATAATAAGGCGACATACTATTCTCCTTAATGTTCTTATACACAGATGTATCTCCTATGCAATATTGAGTCATTTGTAATTTGTACTGGAAATTCACTACAAACATGTGGGATTACCCAGTTCCAGTTGCTTGCAATATTGCCCACAGACCCTAACCTGACTGCCATGTTTAATGATTGTAGCCAGCACTAAGTGCGCTGTTTATTGGCCACATACTTGAACGGGGTGGGGGGTGGGTGGGCACAAAATTGTGAGAAGTTCAAGCTAGCCTGTACCGTGCAGATTAACCTGCAGTTCAAAATGGTGGAGTGCATTGCAACCAGTGCAGGTATTATAAGTCCTTCCAGAGCTGATTCCGACCTGGTAAGAACAGAAGAATGTCACAACATAGAAGAGGGCAGGGTCCAAGATTTTCTGACGCTGTGCAGGAGGTGGGGAGATAGGCTGAGATGTCATCGGTCCACAATAGAGTTAGGAGGTCTTTCAGACGAGCTTTGACATGCCATTGGAACCAGATAGCCAAGGCATTTACTACCAGGAGTCCAGAATGACATGGATACAGTGCCATAAGTAGTTCAATTACCTTGTATAAGTGCTTAAAGTTTTTGAATGTATCTTTCAATGCCATATCCCATCAATTAGTCTCTAATGTCGCTCACATATCCATCACTTACAAACCAACAATCTCAATGAATCACAACACATAGCAAACATTCAGACCTTCACCTCATCCTCATCCTCACACACTTTGCACAGTTACAAGCCTCACAGTTCGCATCCATTATCAACTATTAAAACATGTCATCTAATCACACTCCATTAGGCTCGTTGACCTGTCTCTTGCAGGGCAAAGAGGCACGTAACCAGAGGTGATCATACTGAAGTAACAAGAAACAGGCATGGCCACATGCCTGATCCCCATGGACTTAATGGTTGTCTTCCTTTGAGCAGCCATGACGGTGATGAGCGGCAGGGCTGAAGCTATTGAAGACTATAGCATGTTTATACCTAAACCTGCTCATAACACCTCAATTCTCCCTCATTTAAATTCTTTTCAGACTTACAAGCTAAAGAAGGTGCAAACTCTCACTTTCCCCATTTTTCCCTCACCTCAAACCCACTCTCGTGTTTTTCCCTTTTCTAATTTGCAGGGCCAGGCAATGGTGGGAAAGCGAGAGGAGGAGGAGCAGGCAGGCAGTGACAAAGAAGACACAGTGGAGAGTATGTTTCCATACTTCAAACAGTGTCAGCTTTATGTCAATTTGGGGCTGGCTATTACCACAGTGTCTGCACAGACCAAACAGTATTCGCATCACTTGCTTTCATACTCACGGCTGCAAGCACGGGGCTCAGTACTATAGAGAATCACTCAGAGATGGATCCAGAAATGGTAGAAAAGCAGTCCTTGAGTGACCTGCCAGTTCAGCAGAGAGTCATCTTGCACAAGAGTTTTGCTGCGGAGGACAGCAGTAGTTGGGCTCTTTGATGGGGTACGGAACATAATTGAAAGAGATGTGAATGTACAATAAAACGCTGAGTGCCTTCTGAAGCCTGTCTGAAAGCCTATGACCAATATCAATGTACACGGTACCAACTTTGCACAGGCCTTTGCACAGACCATGGCATCCAAACCCCTCAAGCGGAAGTGGTAGCCAACTCTGTTCACAAACTTATGGACCCAAGAGTATGGCTGATGTCTCAGCTTACTTTACTGCACAAGAAGCTACCCAAAATCTGGAAGAGGCAGTAGAAGCTCAGACTGAAGTCCGACAAAGGCAACCTGCTGTTCGGTACTCCCAACATGGCTACAGGGACCAAAGCTCAATGGACCTTCCTGTGTGTCACAGCAGTCTAGTAATTTGTCCTCCAACAGGGGATTACAGGGGCACTGCAAAATCATCTACAGTCTTTACACCAAAAGTCAGCAGCCTTCTACTAGTTAAGCTGTAGCCCCTGGGATAGCTCTACACGGGAAACTTTAGGCCATGAAAATAAATAGGATTGTCGACATTAGTATGCAACATGAATGAATTCATTCATAACTTTATTAAATTTTTATTTTGTCTGGCCTTTTATTTTTTCACTGTCGCACACCACTGGGAGCTTGAGCAAGTGGAAATCTCAGAACTGATATAAGGTACCCACAGAGCGTTGCACCTTCAGTTAAT
This sequence comes from Rhincodon typus, assembly GCF_021869965.1. Classification (NCBI taxonomy): domain Eukaryota; kingdom Metazoa; phylum Chordata; class Chondrichthyes; order Orectolobiformes; family Rhincodontidae; genus Rhincodon; species Rhincodon typus. The sequence goes on from NC_063346.1 coordinate 42,302,957, forward strand.
GGCATCCTGCACAATGGTGAAGTCTGCAATTCTAGAAAAGCTCTATGCTCACTTGCCCTGCTCAACTCTGGCAGGAGAGGAAAAATACATTCAGCACTTTTCAAATATAATAAATTACTGACCTACCTTCTTCATCAGTGGATGGAAAACCAGGTGAAGTTATCAATATTGCCTACTCAGGTCTGGAAGGAGTGAGATGCATAAATGTTCATGGCCAATTACTTTCATAGGAACTGGCAATGGTATCCTGTATTTAGTGGCAGGTTTCAGTCAGGATTTTTATTTTTAGTGAGGCCTATTACACTGTTCTTCAGTAAGGCTCAAGTAGGAGAACTGAGCCCTGAGCACTCATGCTAAGAGTTCTTTCCCCCATCCCTCGTCCTGTCCTGTTCTATGTTAACTGTGTCCATCCTCACTGTCCTTTTGTACTCGAAGTCGAATGCATATTACAGCACCCATGTCTGGCAGGAAGTGATTTGTCCAGAGTTGTTGAAGTCAGGATAATCCTTCAATATGTGCCACTCCCTATAAACTTTAGCTACTTTGAAGACATATAAAGCCCTGAAGGCTTATGCAATCATAACAACATCCAGAAGAAATCAATCAGCAATGAACATCAAAGCAGTTGATGATCACATTAAACTCTGATGTTGGCAGAGGGATAGGGGTTGTGCGTTTGTTCCTGCCACTGATATGTGTTATACTGTCTGAAGTTAAGAGAGGTTAAGAGCATGAGCTCAAAATGACAGTGATGGTGTCAAATCAGCATTATATGTTAGCTGCCATTAGGATTTGCTTACTTTGTGTTTTGCTGGTTAAAATTTCCTGCATGCGCATTAATGTTCTCACAAAAATAGCATTCAGTTTGGGTTAATATGAGAAATGTGTGCACAGACCATGGACACCATTTTGAAGAATAAGGGCATTTGTAGCACCAACAATGGCATACCAAGGGAGATGATATTTGCAGTCACCCTAATTCGATAACAAAGCAGATGCAATTTTAAAAACATGAAGCTTGTTTTATAAGCACTTATAAAATAATTCTCTCATTTTCAAAGAAAAAGACTTCAATCTAATATCAGACCTTGCGTGGCACAAACGAAGGCATAATTTATTTTCCATGTTAAAAATGCAATCAATTCAAAGTTATGCACTTCATATTAAAGAAAATGTAGGTGGTTGATTATTGTAATTTGATATCTTGACTAATGTTATTGTTATAATTACCTTTGTTCTTCATGTTTGTTTGATACGCTTGTCCCAAGTGATAGTGGTATTTGATAAGTTAACATTACAAACTAATAAGTTTCTTTTTGATAACTACAACATGACGCATCTCACCGTAGTTAGATACATGTGTTTCTTCAACACATTAGACTGCCAGGTCTTATTGGTTACATCACCAAGGAACCAACCTCTCAACTATAGGTAAAATCTATGTCTTGATAACAATGCAAGTTTGTGTCATTACGTGAATTCCATTTTTCCTAAAAACTCCTCAATACAACAAATTTGAGGCACAAACAATGAAAGTGAACAAGCCTAATTCACAGCAATAAAATACATGACATGGCAGATAAGGCCAAATAAGTAAGTGAGTAACAAATGCAATAACAAATGAAATAGGAAACAATTCCCAAACTATCGACATCAGGCAGAAGACAAAAGAAATAATGTAAAGCCGCAGAGAAGCAACTCAATATGAAAATGTACGAAAATTGTCAAATTGTCAGTTCAATGAACCATAAAAAAAAAGAAAAACATCTGTATTAAGATTTGAAGTTTTGTTGTTCATTGCATTTTTTACTCAATCTTACATTACTTGTCACTACAGTAGTGTCACACGTTAAATGAAATGTTTCTATACTATTAAATTTCTCATCAGATTGCAATGTTCAACCACATGTGCAGAAGCTATTTTACTTTCCTCTTTGAAATAAGTTCTTAAAAGTCTACATTTAACTAGACACCAGGGAATGTTTTGGATGCACATATAAAGTGCTTTTTAGGTTTTGCACATCCATCAATAACATGTTTTCAGGAAGTATTATAGTAAGTAAAACACTGCTCCATTCTTTTGTTGTCTTGCATACTGTCTACTTCTCTTCCTGTCATCTTTGGTAGATTGTCAGAAAAGGCTACAGGACTAAGTAATATTATACAGCCAATGCCTTAAAGGCATGTTTTAATACTTTGTGCATGCAGTCATAAGTATTTATATATAATGCATATACAATAACATATATATTACATATGCTCTTGCAATAAAATAATAGATGTATATAAATGTAAGTCAAATATGAATTAATTTACAAATTATTGTACTAATAGCTTAACAGTAAAAGATTGTAAACTCTAAAGTCCTCCAGCTGTGTTACCTAACAGCATTAGAGACTTATGGAAAATACTACTACAGACAAAAGATTGAAAATATAAATAATTTACAAAATAGAAAGTCAACTTTCTATGAAGTAAAAATGTTACAGATACATTAAAGGCAAAAATGTATTCTATTTCATGTCTACTCATAAATGTCAGTCACGTAACAGCGTTACAAAAGTAGGAATATTAGGTTTAAAAATATATAAATTTTCAATCATTTGATTTGAGTTAAGGTGAATATTTGCATTTTTTGTATGTTTTCACATTGGAAGGTTATCAAGAAGCAGAGGAGCTGTTAGTGTGAACAACTCCCATATGTTATTGTTAGCTACAATAACATGTGTAGGTAATAAGACTTATCCAACATCCTGTCTCTTTTTCTTGACATCTGTCACTAATCATACTTATTGTTCAAACAATTCCTTCAAAGATTTTTTCCTTCAAATGGTCATCCAAATCTAAATATTCTAAAATTCATATTTATGATGGACCTATCATACATGGATATACAGATATCTCTATATTGCCCACGAAATGAGTAGGATGAATTAGCAAATTTAAAACTCTTGCCCAACAATAAATATACATTACCATGTATTTACAAATGAAGTAGCTTTGAGAGGAGGAGACATCTATGCATGGCATATGCATTGGCAATATAGATTCCCTGCTAGTGTCTGTTAATCCTGTGTCTGTGAGTGGTACACCCATTTATAAGTCACCACTAGGGATCAAATATGGTGTACAATTATGAGAATTTCTTATAGGCAAATAATTGGTCTTATCTATTTTCAGTGGAACAAAATACAGTGAACTGAATTAAATGAGGAGTAGACTATATCTATAGAGCAACACGTGACTTGCCCTTGCATAAGGGTGATAAAGGATTCTGTTCCATTGAGCTGGAATTCAAGTGGATGAAAGTCCTCAATAGAAGTAGTTGTTCTCTTTAAGTTATTTGAATTGTTTGCTTTGACGGACTTAGTATATTTTCTGTGTTGTTCTAATCTTTTCCAAGGTGGTAACTGGTGAGCATGGCACACTGCTGCACCCGAAGAAATCCCATGAAACTCATTTTGTTGTCTTCAAACTGCATTTAATTCAGGTACCTCTTTTGGCAATTAAAAACTGATACGCTTTTACAGAGTAAGGACCTAATACAATGCAATTTTAAATTCCACACACAAATGAGGGGATGTTATTCAGAAGGCATTACAGTTTAAACAATACGTGAGAATACTTCTGGAAATGTCAAAGAGTACATAGAATATTGACACAGTCATTGATTTACAATATTTCTCTAATTATAGAACAGAGGAATCAATTGAGTTTGTTTTGCATTAAACTTTCTTCCAGGCTTTTCTTGTTCTTAATTTACTCTCAAAAATTCTAAACTCAAAAATTTTCACATTTTTATTAGTATTTCTGAGTATGAGGAATTACGAACTGTCTTTTAAAAAAATCTTTAAAGACTGATAAACTAGAGATAGAAATAGCATGTTAAAATTGTATTATAATTACTATCACACCTTTTGTTCTCAACACTCTCTGTGTATGAATCAGACACCTTTATCAATCAATAATGACCAAAGTATATATTTCTTTACTGCCCAAGTATTTCTCCTTATTGTTCTGGAGAAAAACTACTGAAAGGAACGTTAATGAAAGAGAAACTTTAAAAGTAGACAAGTAGTCTTTATTAATATATTGTGCCATTTCTTGAATCATATAAGTATGTAGTATTCACAATAGTTAATATAGGATATAGGCACAGGAAGATAGTTGTGGTTGTGGAGGTCAGTCGTCTGAGCTCTAGGAGATCCCTGCAGGATTGTGTCCCAACCATCTTCAACTGCTTCATCAATGATTTTTCTTCCATCACAGTGTCAGAAGTGGGATGTTGGTCCAGTGCTCAGTGTTCACAACCATTTGTGAATCCTTAGATACTGAGGCTGTTCATATCTAAATGCAGAAAGACCTGGACTATATCCAGGTTTATGCTGAAAAGTGTCAAGAAACATTCATACAACCCAAATGCCAGGCATGGCAATCTCCAATAAGAGACAACCTAATCACCGCCCCTTGACATTCAATGGTGTTCCCATCACTGAGTCACCAAGTATCAACATCCTAGTGGTTACCATTGATCAAATACTGAACTGGACTTGCCATATAAATCCAGTGACGACAAGAGCAGGTTCGGTTGTTAGTAATACAATGGCAAGTAACTCACTCTTGACTTCATAAAATCTGACCCTCATCTACAAGTTACAAGTCAGGAGTCTGATGGAATACTCCCCATTGCCTGGATGAGTGCAGGTCCAACAACACTCCAGAATCTTGACAACATCCAGGGCAAAGCAGCCAAGTTGATTGGCACCACATCCACAAATATCCACTCCCTCCATCATGGACACTCAGTAGCAGCATCAACAAGATTGCTTGCGGTAATTCACCAAAAATCCTTAGAAAGCACCTTCCAAACCCATGACCAATACCATTGAGAAGGACAAAGGCAGCAGATACATGGGGATACCAGCATCACAACCTGTCAAGCTCCCCTCCAAGCCACTCACCATCCTCATTAGGAAAATATCATCCTTGCTTCAGTGTCATTGGTACAAAACCTTAAGAAATCCCTCCTCATTAGCATTATTGATATGTTTGCAGAACATAAACTGCAGCAGTTCAAGAAGGCAGCTCAACACCATTTTGACAAAGGCAGTTAGGGATAGGCAATAAATGCTGGTCCAGCCGCTGATGCTCATGTCTCATGAGTGATTAAAAAATAATTTTGACAAAACATTCTATATAACCCACAGGACAGATTTCTCTAATTAGCGACTCGTCAATTTTGTTGTTTCTAAATGAATCACCTCTATGTAGTCAAACTAATTCAGAAATAAGTCTATTGACAATAAAGTTTGAGGAATGTTTTCCATAAGTAATTTGAGTTAAAAAATCCAAATTAATGGTTCTTACAAAATCATGAAGGACCCAAATGCCGAACTCAACAATCAAATAGAAATGGCTGAGACTTCTAAGGAAAATATTTGGAAAGCCACTTGTGATGTACACAAGTACTGATTAAATACATGAAAACGGGAGTAATGTGGTCTACGTAACTATTTTATCAAAGCTTCACTATGCGTAGCAACCAACTACTGTTAATTAAAAAGTATTTAAAAATATTTTACATCATGATTCATATTTGCAGAGTCCAAATCAATGGAATATTTCTGGTATTATGATTAGTAGGATATAGTTTACTGCATTCATTCAATTTTTAAATGAAGTAAACATTATTTGAGTTATACAAATTTGGATTTATTTTCTGATGACTGAAAGACATGAGTCATACTGTGTCCTTTCACCTCTATGACCTAGGTTTGGATCCAGACTGGACAGTTTATGGAATAAATTGCCAAAGATGGCTAATAGAGGATAAACAGATGACATGCAGCAAGTAAGAACTGGGGGATTTATGGTCAAAGGAATAGGTTTGCTCAAAAAATGAGGTGGGACATAACAAGGTTTTGGAGGTTGGCTAGATTACATAGGACACCACCCTGATTTGGAGCTATATTGCTCTTCCCTCACTGTCACTGGGACAAATTCCTGGAATTCCTTCTTAACTGGACTGTGGGTGTTCTGAAACCCCAAGAATTGCAATGGTTCAAGAAGGCAGCTCACCACCATCTTCTCCAGAGCAACTAGGGATGGGCAATAAGTGCTGACCAAGCCAGTGACATCAACATCCCTTGATCAAATATAGAAAAAGATAACTGAAACCTCTGTGACTATTGGAGAAATGGGAATATTCTGTAGGCCAGTTTCAGAAGATATATTGGAGAACTCAATTCTAACTAATTTGTTTGGTGAATTTCTGGCGCAAAGCATTTGTATGCTGAAATGACTAAACTATGTAACCTGACTATTGGTTCCAATATTATATGACTTCATTTCCTAAGGAATTTCTTCAGATCACAATAGATACCATATGATGTTGCACAAGATCAGACCTCTGTAAAAGGTTTAACTTACATTTAATGACATTGTGGCTCATTTATTTGACTTTCTTCCTTCTGTTTTGTTCACCATTTTCAAGCTGCAATTTCTTTCTTTGAAAATACTGAGCACTTCCATACCCAGCAAATATCTTTCAAAATAAATGCTTTCATTTTAACAGATGTAAGAGGTCTTTCGGCAGAAATCTGCAACAACTTTGGTTCTGAGTTATTTATGTAAATACATTACAAATCTGATTGAGGTCAGAAAACATGGCATAAGTCCAATTCTGTTGCTAACAATCTTCAATCTATTTAATCCAGAATAGAAATTATCTTTGTAGAATCAGTTAGAAATGTGCATTTTTTTTCTGAAAGCTCCTACATGCACATTTTAGCTATTTTACTATTTCAGCACATGTTCAATATATAAACAACTTCCTTCACAGCAAGTCTTCCTGTTAGGTGGCCCAGCATACAAGTTACATGCTGACAAGGTGGCAAATAAAATTCACATCACACAAGTAAAGCAATGGGAATCCCCCATAAGACAGAACCTACCCACGCCTCTTTGGCATTCATCAGCTCAACATTGAATTCTGAATCGATATTGTGAGGGTTACTAATGACTAGAAATGTAACTGGAACAGCTATATATGTAGCGATAGCACTGCGAGAGTACTTTTAGCATGTAGAATACAACAGTTCAAGGTGTCCTTCTCAAAAACAATAAATGGTGTCTCTGCCAGCATGCTCCATCCTGAGAATGAATAAACACCTTCTAGAAATTACATAGTTTTGTTCATCTGTTCGAAAAAATCTTTTTTAAGCATGCTGTTGTCCTCATAATAATTCCTTTGAAGTTCCCTAAATGTAGTCAATCTGTATGAAATCATGAATTAATCATTGGCATGCTAAGACTGAGTAAAAGACCTGATGTTAGAGATATTGAATAGTTGATGCCTTATCCTTGCACAATATAACTGAATTGTCCATATGCCATTCAAGTTAGTCAATCTTCAGGTGTTTTTGTAGGCCACACTCTTTTAGTTAGTCATTGGTCAAATTGGCCTTTGCATGCAAGGTGTAGATAGAATTCAGAAGGAATAACCTTGCATTTATGTGGTTCCTTTCTAAGTCCTTAGACAATCTCAAAGCTAAGGGCACATATTTCTATGAATGTTGTCATGTTTCTAAACTGACAACCCTTCATTGATAACAATATGTACTTATGCAGCACCTTCACATAAGCAAAAGATCCCATGGTTATTCACATATTTTCACAAAAAAATTACATTGCGTTAAGGAATGAAATATTAGGAGGATAGGCCAAAATCTTGGTCAAACAAGATGATTTTAAGGAGGACAGAGATATTTCAAGCAAGGTAAATATAAGGAAGAATTACCAGAGCTCAGGCCTTAAATAATCAAAGAATGTGGAGGTTGGGGAAGTTAACCAGGGTCATATTTTAATCTTTAAATTTTAACACAACAAAAGCATGAATATAGATTTTAGTAGCAGATGGGTTGAAGAAGCAGGCAATTCAGGCAAAGCCAGGTGTTCATCAATGACACAGAAACTGTAAACTAAACCAATTTCCAACACTTCAATCCTACTTGCTGCTCGGTAATTCCTGCTCCCAATGTGTTTATCGTGAGATAGCGGGACAGGCTGACATTAGGGCCTTTGCCTCTTGAAGAAGGGCCGAGGCAAAACCAGCAGGAAGAAGGACAGATTAGTAGGTCTGTTTCAGTTTCCTAGGTCATTAGCCCAATACTTTGTATGAATGTTAGGCACCCTAGCCATCACATTTCACCCCACTCACCTTATCAACCTCAATCCAAGCCTTGTGTCCCCTCCCTACCACCTGGGTGCTCTGTACCTCTGTGTCCCTTGCCTACAGCAAATCCTCATGACTCCTTTATATCCCAATGGAATATCCATGCCTCCTTCATATGTCTTCAGTAACTCTTATGACCCCATACTCCCCATGTTCTGTATTTAAACTCATGTCTCCTGATATCTTCCCTTGTCCCCAGTATCCCACTGTGCCCATTCAGTATCCATAATGGATAAAATTTATTATCTACAAAATAAGATAGGGAATGCTTGAGCTGTTTATGGAACTGTCCAATAAGCAAACACTTATCAAAACATACAAAAAAAAGTAATACCTTTCAAAGCTCTTAAAATGGTTAATCAAAAACACTGGAATTCAAATGCAACTTAAAATTACTTAATTTGTCAATCAATTGCAGAACTATCAAAATAAATAAACAGCCATTCAAAAACCTTTTCAAATATAAAATCCCCTGGGTGGTCATAAAAATTAAAATGAAAGCAAAGCTCACAGTTCTTATCACAGCTGTATCAATAACCTGTGTTGAGTTGAAACCCTTAGTGGGTTTTGGTACTCAGCCAAGCATTCATAATGACTTTCAATTCTAGAACACTGTCAACAAGACCTCCAGAGTATTTACATCGAAGTCTTTGGACTAGCAGAACAGATGGCCATCTATGACATTGCATCAAAAGATGAACAGATGGCTAAATTGTCAACTAAAGGACTCAGATATCTATTGTAGTGTTTCAAAGGCTGAATAAATGAATGACTTGTCAATCATTGAAAAGATCAGAAACACAGCACAAATCTTCCATTGGAAAGTCAGAATCTTAAAACTGGGGGATTTAATGCAGAACAGCATCTCATCCAATGAACAATGTATTCTGTTACATTTGAAAACATTTCCACTTGTATAATGCTGGTCAGTCGAATAGTCATTTGACTTTTCTAAATAAAGTTCAAACAATAAAATCCCTACAGTGCAGAAAGTGGCCCATTATGTTTGGACCAAGCCTCTGAAGAGCATCCAATCCAGACTCTCACCCTATTCCCATAACTGCACATTTACCATAGCTAATCCACCAAACCTGCACATCCCTGGGTACTACAGGGAAATTTTAGCGTAGACAATTCACCTAATCTGCATATCATTGGATTGCTGGAAGAAACCAGAGCACCCAACAGAAACCCATGCAGACTCAGGTAGAACATGCAAACTCAACACAAATGCTACCCAAGGCTAGAATCGAACGTGGGGCTCTAGTGATGTGAGACATCAGTGATAACCACTGAGCCACTGTGCCGCCAAATGTTGTATCAAATGTCACGAACATTGTGAATGTATTTAACTTACTATTCACTTTTACTGGTTGGCAACTCCTCTTGAACTTGACCATCACCCATTTTTCCACTCTAGACTGGGGATAGCTTGTGGTTCATGACTCTTCTGGGGTGTCATTGACCACTTTGACTATCAAAATGTGATTCCATGAATGGATAAAATGCTAACTCCCAAAATAGAATCAGCAAGATCAGGAATTTGCATGCGGTCTCGCTAACCACAACCTTCTCACACAACACTGAAAAAAGCTGGATGGAATAGGGTGGGACCCTTTCACCATTTTTCAAGTCCATCCACTTCCATTTCAACATGGACAGAGGCATGAAAATCTACGTGTTAATTTTATGCAGGTGGAAGTAAATAATCTTTGTGATTGAGAGGATATTGAGTCAGAAGATTAGCTAAAACTTAATTAAAATTTTGGGGTTGGGAGCAGTCAAGTCTAACACATTACTGAAAAGTGGAAATGCAGGTGAAGTTGTTATGTCAAAAAATGAGGGTAGAAATGGAGGCAGAAAGTGTACTCAATTTGATGAGGTGGTGGTAAACCCAAACCCTGCTACTTCCTTAGCTCTGACTGAATTAAGGTTGGAGTGGGAAGGCCCATGATCACCCTTTCCTCCCCACCACCAATTGAAGCCCTTAGTTAAGGACCAATTAAAGGCCTCAGTTACTGCCAGTAGGATGAACTCAGTGGCAAACAAATATGTCACTGTTAGTATACATAATGGGTCAAGCTTTGTGGGCAGTTTGACACCTTGGTGATGAGGAGGGCGATCCCTTCCACAAAAAATAATTATTGCTTAATCAGAGGACTAGACATAGATCAGGGGGTGTCCACTGAGAGTTATGTCCCTGTCTTGGTTTCTGTCTCTCCCCTTCGTCTCCCTCTGTGAGCCCCAACTCCAGAAATCTGACAAAATATCTACCTTACTCTTTGTTCCTCTGTGATCCTGTGTCCTCTTCTGGCAACATTCATGGCCTTCTCTTTGGCATAGAGCTGGCAGCCTCTTAACGGTGAGCAGCTCTTGGTGGGTGGGACTTCTGCTCCTGTGGTCTTAATTCCAAGCTGCTGGCCTTGTCAGTGCCCAATTGGCACCATGTTCAGTGGGCCTTCCCTGGAAGAGGCAGTGCAGGAAGACCTCTTGCTCAATCTCCAGCTGAAAGCTGAGAATCCAACTGCCTCAACAAGATTCTTCCTACTGTCTTTGATCATACCATTACTTAACTAGACGTCATTGCAGCTTAGCCATGATTGAACATTGAAGAAACGCACTGACAATAGAAACACAATAGAGGGTCTGAGAGACGGAGACACAGAGATAAATATCTATGCAACCTAAAGCTTAATCTTTGGATGATGTAACTGAAAGTTAGCATGGAGGTGGGAAAATGGAAGGGAGCGTTAGGGGAACCTCATGGAACCTGAGGAGAAGTTGATCTAGGAAACAAGAGGCAGAGATTAGTTGAAAGATCATCTTAACCTTATTGGTAAATAAGTTCATGACCTCAACCAAATATGGCCTTATTACACTTGCTACAGGTGAAGATGGAAGAGTTGGTGTGATGATTGTTAATGAATCAAAGAAGCTCTCGGATATCTTAACATTTCAGGATAACCCTGGAGTGGTGAGAGATTTGGAAGAAGAGGAAAAAGTCATGCTTTGATCCTGCCAGATCTGGCAATGTATGATTAGAACAGTTATATGCCAGATATGTAGTCCTGAAGGATTGAAATTCAGGGTCACACTGGAAGAACAGCCAAGGTAAGAGTGTATACATTTTACATGGGACTAGGCCATCAAGTGTATGAAGATGAGGGAATAATGGATGGACAGTTATGGAAGTGTCAGGTTGAAAGGAGGGCTAACTGCTCAGCCATTGGGAGTTGGAGAGTATGGTTGGAAATTACTTTTGAGGAGACCTTTGCTTCTGGGTCAGACGTAAAAGGAAGTGTGGCTGAATGGCAATAGTGAGGCATGTGAGGAAATGATCACCAACATCATGTGTTAAACTTTTATTCAGAATACATTTTCTTTTTCCGTTTTTGTAGGAAAGAGATGTTTAAGAAGATACATTTTTTTTTTGATGCAGTCGCTTATCATTTTCAATTAAACACTTACTGTTCTCTTTTGATGCCTTATGACATTGTGATCCTTGTATTTATTTAAGGGTTTGTAGTTTTTGGTTACTTCAAAGCATTTCTCCTCACATGATTGTGAACAAAGGTCTCTGTGATCCGCATACTTATTCCATTAAGTCTTTCAATAACTTCATTGTCTATATTAATATGTAATAAATTTAATATAATTATTTACATATCATCCACCAAGTCTCCTTCAATGCTCAGACTTTTACATATTAAATAATTTGCTTGTCTTTTCAGTATTATTTGAAAATTGTTAAGTTTAATTCCAGAAGACACTGAGAGAATGTTTATTTCTCTTAGAGCAATGTTCCAGTGTTAAATAACTAATATTTCATGCCAACAATAGGTAAAACATGATCCATTTCCTTCGTGACTATATTTATGTTCCGTGAAAGTAAAAAGAATTGTAATTCTATGCCAGAAAAATCATTTGACAACAGATGATGGATGAACAGGATATCAAGCAAAGCCTGGGGGCCTGGCCCTGATGCTATACTTGACTTAGCCTTCATTTTGTACTAAATGCTCTGTCAGATTGATACCAAGGGAAACACATACGGCTTTTGATTGCACATATGTGCAATCAAAAAGGAACACTTTTAATGTTACTATATGTGTCATGTCCAATTTTGGTACAACCTATAAAATATAGTACAGATTTTTTGCTTCAGAGTGTCCTGGTTAGCTGAAGAACCTTGCTATATGTGCGTAGGAACCTATTAAAAACAGAGGGATGTAAGTCTTTGACAGCATTGGTAGGGCTCCACATACACATTTCTTTTGTAATAATCAATCATTCCTCTTAACTGACTAAGGAAAGATGGGCCTGATGAATACAATCAGATTAACATTTTTGGATATGAATCTTGCTGTTTACTGCACATGTGTCTGGAATTTTCAGTCAATTTGTGCCTCTTATCCCATAACATTATTGATTTCTGGCACAAAATAATCAAGGAAATTTGTGCAAAGCTCACTACAATAAGTTCTACTTAAAGTTGACTCAGTTAATGCTATTATGCTTTAATGGTGTTAATAAAGTCATGATAATTTATTTGTTTAGCAATGTGAATTTCAACATGACATCGTTTGCAGACATCCTGTTCAATAACCTGTCTGCTTTCAAGATATTTCCCCTGCTCTTCTGTCTCCACACTCGTCCTGCTTTCCTCTTTTACTTCTTCCTGCCCTCAGTCACTTCTCATTTCCCACCTATCCTCCCCTTAAGCCAGCTCATGTTCCTGCCTTTCAGGTGTCCACTTCTATCCTGGCTCCTGTTGTGTGTGATAACACTTCTGGATTAATGAAAAATTAGAGGGTTTGTGAGGGCTGTTGTAATGCATTGGTAGCGCCCCTACTTTAAGTCAGAAGCCCAGCTTCAAGTCAAACCTACCCCAGAATTTAACAGACCTGAACAGGCTGATGGAAAATGTCTTTAACTTTAGGTTTCAATTGCCCAACGGTGTTCTTCTAGCACAATGGTGGCATTTCTCTCTCTCTGCCAGAAAAATAAGGCTCAAGACCCACCTATGCTGGAGGCGCGTTTGAGCAGGTTGATTAAAATAATTGAGGGGTCCCGTATCTGGAGTTCTTGTTGCACAGTAATAGTTCTCACCTCTGGACCAGGAAACACCAAGTTCTGTATCCCATCCTGCTCCAAAGATGTACAACATCTCTGAACAGGTTGATTTGAAAATATCTATTTTCACCGTGCATTTCGCTTTACTTTTAAAGATAATTTTGTTTATGAATGCAGGCACTTAGAAATGTACACCACTTTAATTCAATAATGTTCTAAAGCTTTTTCTGCTGAAATGGATCCTAAAGTGCCATGCTGTTTCTTTTAAATTTTCTGATTTGTTTTCGTTTGCAGGTTATTTCAGCTAGGAATACACATGTACAGTACAGTATTTTAACCTGAAAATTGATTTTTTTGAGCAAGGATTGCCAGCAGTCACGTAACTTTGGTTTTAACTTTGATTCCTGTGGGAAACTATGCTTCTATTGAAGTTACTTCTTCCTGCCCTCAGTCACTTCTCATTTCCCACCTATCCTCCCCTTAAGCCAGCTCATGTTCCTGCCTTTCTGGTGTCCACTTCTATCCTGGCTCCTGTTGTGTGTGATAACACTTCAGGAATGCAGCCATAACGTTAGTCGTGAGCTAACAGTACTGATCATTAACGAGTTTTGAAAATTTATTTGAATAAGATAGGAATCGTTGACTAGGCCAGCATTTGTTATCCATTTCAGTCTGTCTCTGAGAAGCTGGTAGTGAGCTACTTAGCAGAACAACTACAGTTCTAGGCTTATGACCTAAGTGAAGGAGTGGAAATATATGTCCAAATCAGGATAGAGTTTGAGTTGGATGGCAACAAGGTGTTGGCCCCATGTGTTTGCAGTCTTCGCCTGAGGTCACAGGTGTGGACAATGCTGTTGAAGGTCCCTTGACAATTGCTTTTGTGTCTCTTGTGGATGACATATACACATTAATAATTATGCGCTGACGATAGAGCTAAATAACGTTTGCACGGAATGAATGTCAATAAAATTACCTGTTTTTTTAAAGGTGTAAAAATTGTTTGGTGTTGTTGTTGGACCTGTGTTCAATTAAGTGGTTGGAGAGTATTCCATTGCATTTCTGACAGATGGCAGAAAGGATCTGGGGAATCAGATTAGTTACTCACCACAGAATTTCCAGCCTCTGTCCTACATTTGCAATCATACCATTAATTTTATGGTTAATGGTAAATCCTCCAAGATGTTTTTGGTAGGGTTATTAATGATGATTTGTCAAGGATGGGAGGGTGTGGAGTTACTGAAGGTGGTCGTGGTCAGGGTGTCTGTTGTTGGGGATGTCAATTATTTGTACTTCTGTAGCAACAATGTTATTTATCAACCATCAGCCCAACTTGAATGTTATCTAGGAGTTAATGTATACAGACATGTGCTGCTTTATTATTGAATGGGTTGCAAATGGAACTGAATACTGTGTAATCTTCACTGAACACGACCACTTCTGAACCTATGATCATTGATGAAATGGATGAATATGTTTGGCCCAAGGACATTACCCTGAGGAACTCTTGCAGTGACATCTTGTTAAGTGAAATGATTGCCCTCTGCCAACCACATCCATCTACCTTTGTATTAAGATGACTCCAAGCAGTGCAGAGTTCCTCCCAACTCACATTAACTTTAGTTGTGATAGCCTTCCTAATGCCACAGTTGCACATCAGCATTGCTCCATCTATAACCGGAAAAGATTACAGTGCAAATCTCCTACTAATGCAGGTATGAACTGAGTATAAATTTGCACACAGAACCTTAGATTTACAGGCTTCCTTTGAACTTAATACCAGTGATAACAAAAACAACCACAGTTTTGGAATTCGCTGATAATGTGCCAGACTTACATGTTTAATAAGACAAGCAGATTACAATAAAATGATTTTAAGCAACAACGTCAAATAAAAGTCTGCATTGTGTTAATTTGGATAACTGTCCAGTTACTTCAAAGCAGAAATTGGTAGCACTGGACTTTCCCACTGAGTAAATTAGCAATGAGATTTCACCTTTAGCAAATCAGAAACAGATAAGGCAGATGATGCTTGTCCACATGGCAATGAAGCAGCACATTAGAAGAAAAAAGAAGCATGACTATGATCTGTAAAAATGACATACATTTGACTTTGATACAGTTCAGTTCATAGGTTAATTGAAGAAATATTAGTACCTATTTTCATGCATAGCTGTGTTAAGCAGGATTAGGACTCTCAGCTTTCACTGATTTACAAAGGACACCATCAAATGTAAAGACGTCGGTGTTATATACTCAAGAATTCGAACAAATACGAGAAAAATATCATGGTTTTTGTGACAATTATTTCTGAAAAGACTAAATGATAAATTGGATTCTAAATTATTTGTGAACTCCAATAATTCATTTTTTTTTGTTAGCGATAGGTTACTGGGTCACCAACTTCCACTCAGAGTAAAATGTTCAAAGAATTCACATTGAAAGAAGGGGATGGCAAAGTTGTATATTAATAAAAATGTAAAATAGAACTAGACATCTCAGTTAAAATGAATAGTATTGGCGTGTAGATGTGGCTATTTTTATTTCTAAATATGCTAAAGCTAATATTAATGCCAGTTTTGGAATATTCAACACATTGGTAAAGATTTTTATTTAATTCATTCATGGGATTGTAAGCATTACGAGCATTCATTCCCGATCCCTAATTACCCAGAGGGCAGTTGAGGGTCAACCATACTGCTGTGGGTCTGGATTCACATGACCAGGTAAAGATGGCAGTTTCCTGAAAGATATTATTGTGCCAGATGGGTTTTTCTTTGACAATCAGGAACAGTTTCATGGTTATCAGAAGAGCCATATTTCCAGATTCTTTTGAAAAATAAAATTCAAATTCCACCATCTGCCAAGGATTTGAAGGTCCCCAGAATACTATGTGGGTCTCTGGATTAATAGTTGAACGATCATACCACTGGACCATCATCTCCCTTCAAAAATGAAGCAGGGTACATAGGTTGGCTTTGAACTTAAATCATACTGAATACAATGCATAATAAATGATTTTTTTAATGGAAAAAATCTGAGAAATGCAACTGGTCAAAATCAAGTGCAAAATTTGTTTGCAAAATGGAATATTGTACTTCCTTTGTCATTGCATCATTTTTTTTATTTAAAGCTTGAAAATTACACAGGTCCTAAATGTTACAATAATGTTGATTCAAAGTAATGGTGTGGCCCATGAAAGTTTGCAAGGAAGCCGTTCTTTGCAGTATAGATATCTACCATCCCTGGTTGAGTTTTTAAAAGAGGTTATTAACTGGAGTTCCCAAGTCACTTAAGAATGTGAAGTGTTAAATTAAAGAAAGAGTTTAAAATATAAATTAGAATTCCACAGATATATTTCTATTGAATTATTAAACAAACACAGAAAATGCTGGAGAAACTCAGCAGGTCTGGCAGCATCCATGCAGAGAGAAATCAGTTAACGATATGACTCGTCTTCAGAATGGGAACTGGTTCAAAAATGTTAATCCTAACTGATTGGCTATTGAATTAAAATAACATTATATCATTTGATTTACTTTAAAATCCAATTTCAATGCAATTCAGAGAATTCAGACAACTTTAGATGCATCTGATTTAAGATGAATACTGAGTACATTTCTTCATTGTATTTCAGTTAAGCTTTTACTTTCTGATTTTGGTGTAATCTAATTAGTTTCCAGTGGATATCTTGCTGTACATTGGTATGGGTAAAATTGGTGAATGAATGAGTGATTATTCCCTGACAGGAAATTCTACACTATGATATTGCATCACCACTTGATGCTGCACCTATCTCCAAGGAGTTCATGCTGTGGTCTTAGCATGTAATGCAGTTAGAATATGTGATTAACCTTGCAGTCCAAAGTATGCACGTTGAATGATTCATTAATGAGGATCTGGATATTCTGCTGTATATTCAGAAAGAGTTAAAGGACTTTAATGCATTAATCATGCTCCCAAGGTTCACATCTCCACCTTGTGGATGTGGCTTAGGTTATACTTTAGATGTGGGCATATAAATTCCAAGACAATATACAAAGAACAAATGAAAATGATAAAACAGGAAATATGGAAGCTAAATTTAAACTAATGGGACAAAATGCATTCTCCCAAATGGTGTTCCTGTATTGAACAGTTTCAAAAAATAAACAAAACCTTTAAGATCACATTATCAACTGGTAACCTTGAAAATGCTGTCCTAAAATGCATCTACAGAAGAAAAAAATGACAATATCTGATTTGGGTGGATATATCCTGGGGTTTTCTGATCAAATTAATATGTACGTCGGTAATTTCCCTAATTTACTTAATGGATCACCATGCACACCAATGAAACATTACTTAGATTATTTCATTAGTATTGTGAGCTTTCTGCACTTAGATCTAACCCAGCAGTAAATATTAGATAGGTGCTATGGATCTTAAATTATTGGTTCCATTCCATATGCAGGTTTTCCAGAACCTTTATGTAAATGGGCTCAGATTCTGTGTGGAGATCTTTCCATTTGTGTTGTTAAAACAAGTTTTATACACTTACAAGTTCACAGGTAGTCACCATGAGATAACAACAATGCTGGTCAGAGCCTGTGAGTCCAGTGAATATCTTGCATATTGGGAAATGCTCAGATTGTCCAATATTTAAATATATTTTAGCATTGCCCAGGGCGCAACAACAGCATCCCGTTGTGATCTGAAGCAGATAGTTGTGTGCTTACCATCATCTCTTGGAAAACAGACTCAGCAAACAGTTACAAAAACAGAAAGTGCTGCAAAAATTCAGCAGGTCTGGCAGCATCTGTGGGGAGAAATCAGAGTTAACATTTTCTCAGCGCAGGAAACAGTTGGTAAGATTGTAAGGACAGGTCCGATACAAATTGTCAAACTATTCATAGTTAGTGAATACACAGAGCAACAGTTTAGATCAGACTCATAAAATTCAATCTTTCCAATTGATACAAAATATCGAATATACCCTGCTGTCCCATTTGGTGGGCTATCCGGTTTGAATTAAACAAGATAATGATTAACACAAACAGAAATTGCTGGAGAAGCTCAGCAGATCTGCCAGCATCTGTGGGAAGAAAGCAGAGTTAATGAATTTGTTAATGAGTTTGATGACCCTTGCTTCAGCAGTAAGTATAAAGGGGATGCAAGAGGCATCATCTTCATCTTCAAAGATAGTGGGACTCTGAAGAAGGGTCTAGACCCGAAATGTTAGCTTTCCTGCTCTTCTGATGCTGCTTGGCCTGCTGTGTTCATCCAGCTCTACACCTAGTTATCTTCATTTTCAAGGCAGCTTATTCTTGACCTACATTCCTGTTTCTCTGTTTCCTTTTACTTACCCTGTCTTACAGTTGTTTAAGTGTCAATGTTTGTCACGTGGCAAGGGTCTGGGGCCTCCCAGCGAAATTGGAAGGAGGTGAGATTGCTGAGATAGGAATTACTTATTGTTGGCTGCTCTGTAGGTATGCAATCACATCTCTGAACAGGTTGATTAGAAAATAACTATAACTAGGTCATTAAGTTCCAATTACTTTATTAATTAATTGTATTGATGCCAATGTAAAAGCAGATAATATTTCAAATATAAGAATTACTAGGCGAAACAACCAAAATCTGTTTTCATTAAGAGTTTCGTTATCACATTGGTCTTTGATCTCTGATGGTCAAATTATAAATATTGTTCAACTCAACAACAGCCCTGTTTTATTTTTTTTTTCTGTTTGGCAGCTACCAACTGCATATAATCTCCAATTATTCACCAACACCTAATTGAATGATTCATTATTGAGGATCCAGATACTCTGCTTTAAATTCAGAAAGAGTGAAAGGAATTTTAAATAAGGCAAGGTTGCCATCCAGGTCAATGTGTCCCAGCTGACTGGAGGAAAGCATAGCACTGTCAGAAAAACAGATTAGTTATCTTCTCTGCTCTGCCAGGCTAAGTGCTGCCATCTTGTCTCAGACACCCCACACTCACTCTATCTCTGCTACTGAATGCACCTCACATCAAAGCTCATGCTCTATCACTCTCATTATTGTACGCAATATCTTCCTTCAGTCAATCTCTACCACCCAATCCTCCAATACTAACCCTGCATGACTTCTGCAACTCCTACACACTCACTTAGGATACTTCACCACCTTTTCCCTCACTGCCACCAGCACTAACAGCTGTCCCACCAACTTTCATCTCACTCAGTCCCTTTCTCTGAGTCCATGAGGTATCAGCCATAATAGGACGGAGAAAGCCAAAGACAGATGGTGGTGTTCATGACATTTGAAAAATTCGTGGTGTAGTAGACAGTGAAGAATGTTATCTCAGAGCACAGTGGGACCTTAATCAGATAGGCCAATGGGCTGAGTAGGGGCAGATGGAGTTTAATTAAGATAAATGTGAATTTGCCATTTTGGTAAATCACACTGGGGCAAGAACTTAAACAGTTAATGATAGGGTCCTGGGGACAGTTACCAAACAAAGACACCTTGAAGTGCAGGTTCATTGTTCCTTGAAAGTGGAGTCACAAGTAGATAGTGAAGAAGGCATTTGGTATGCTTGCCTTCATTGGTCAGTGCATTGAGTAAAGGAGTTGGGAGGTCATGTTGCAGCAGTACAGGGCATTGATCAGGCCACTTTTAGAATATTGTGTTAAATTCTGGTCTCCCTGCTATAGGAAAGATTTTGTTAAACTTGAAAGGGTGCAGAAAAGATTTACAACGATGTTGCCAGGATTGGAGGGTTTGAGGCTGAAGTAGGTTGTGGCTTTTTCCCTGGAACATTGGAGACTGAGGTGACCTTATAGAGGTTTATAAAATCATGAGGTGCATGGATAAGGTGAATATCCAAGGCATACTTCCTTGGGTAGGGAGTCCAAAACTAGAGGGCACAAGTTTAAGGTGAGAGGGAAAAGATATAAAAGGGACATGAGGGCTATCCTTTTCGTGCAGAGGGTGGTGCATGTATGGAATGAGCTGCCAGAGGAGGTGATGGAGGCTGGTATAATGACAATATTTAAAAGGCATCTGGATGGGTACATGAATAAGAAAGGTTTAGAGGGATGTGGACCAAATGCTGGCAAATGGGACTAGATCAGTTTAGGATATCTGGTTGCTGTGGACGGGTTGGACTGAAGGGTTTGTTACTGTGTTGTATAACTCTGACTCTATGACTCCTCAGCCCCTAGGAGGAGAGGTTTCTGACCCTGACCACTCCAAATGCTGTCAAATAATGCACATGCTACAGGACTGATTGTGTTGATGACAGGCGCCTCCCTTGATGTGATGGAGCACCATTCCCTTTTGTCTTTTAGTCGTGACGTTTGTTTGAAGAACATGGACTGTGTCCGTTGGATCAGATGCTGGAACATTGTACAGGTTTAACATTGATGTAACATGCTGACATACAGAAATATGTCCCTCTCCTGACAAAAATGATAAGCTGCCTGGCTTTGTGCCTATGCTAAAAGGCAAGGCATAACAAGGCAGTATTGTTGTAAGCATCCAAATAGGTACAAGGGGAGCAAGCATAAAGAGAGCAAGCAGGCAGCCCTGAGATGTTTGCCAGTTTAATCTGTGAACTGGGACCCTGTTAAAGCATACTAGATGGTCTAAGCAACACTGCAATGAGAGGTGCCAGTGTGGTCCTCGGTACAGCCTGACAGTGCAGAAGCATACTGTAAGGGGATCAGAGATGTGCCATGGTGGTGGTGCAGAGCCTAGCACGTGCCAGATGCCCAGGCCTGTGGACATGTTGTGTGTGTGGTAGCTGCCCATGGATCATGGTCTGAGATGTTGGTGCCAGGTGGGCAACATGGAGGGCCAGAGGAGCAAGCAGCGAACTGGTGTCATCAGATACCTCTTTTAACTGTCATGGTGGAAATTGTCAGCATCTGATTTCTATCTGCCACACGACAGAATGGGAAGATGCATGTTAATTAGATGAGGTTCAGTATTAATAAGGCTGATTAATGAGTAATAATCCCCACTAATAGGCATCTCACTGCTTTCTCGTGAGAACCTCATCTCAAAATCCAGAACTCTGTTGGAAGATGCGACTTGTTCTTCCTGATGTTGAACCTAATTCTCCCAGAAATGTGCCATAAACCACATTTTTCTTGATAAGATTCCACTTAGTATCTGTGAATATGATTTGGGATGAAGGTTATGCATGGCCAACTTTCATAGCAAGTATGCACAGAACTCCCTCCAAAACAGCCAGTGAGTGACACGAGACCAAATTGAGTTCAGAAATATATTTGCCCTTCTGGAAAGTAATGGCAGAGTTTAAACTCTGAGAAATCCAGGCTCCTGGATATATTATTTTGCCTTTCAGTATATTGTCAATCCATTTCATGCATCTCCCTCCTCATTTCAAATTCTAGAATAGCTCTTTGTCAAGAAATCCTTGGCCCATCCCAGTTTCAAAAAGCTGTTGCTGCGAGGAAAGAAAATTACCTTGATATCATCACTAAATCTAATTTTGCAAACTATTCATGCAGTCTTTCATTAAATAAGCAAACTGGCAGGCAACTCAGTTTAGCTCTCTACACAGTCTCCTATATGGATAATGCAGCTGGCGGGATTAATAGGATTTTTCCTTAACTGAATAATATGAAGGAAAGTGGAGATGAATAATGTGGTGAATCTGTTCAGTGGCTCTTTCCTATCAGTTATATTCATTTAACATTCTGAAGAAGTCATTTGATGCCCCATGGGAACAATTTCAAAAGGTATTATGATATGAAATTGGCTATTCTGAACAGTGCAAGGGATACATCTTCTGCACTGAGTCACTCAAAGATTGAAAGATGGTGCTGTGCTCATCGGTGGAAATCCTATCTACTTTTCCTGTCTGGTTATTATTTGCCGTCTGGCAGATCCCAGCTCTGGCATTCCTCAGTGACTATCCGTGAGGAAACATTCAAATATTCAAATGACCTCAAGTGTTTTGCGCAGTTTTTTTTTAAATTTTATGATAAATGAACCACAGAGTTTTCATGATAATGTGCAAATTTTAATCTCTTTCCAAGGAAATTACCCCTCATCAGTTTGTGCTTTGTGGATGTACTGTCCAGGTGCTAAAGATGACAAAGGTCCCTCATTCAAAGTAGTCAATCTGGTCACGACCAACACCATTCCTGCATAAGGGTTTTCACTTTTCTTTACACATCTTTGGGTGGTCCCATAAAGCTATGCAGTGCAAATAACATGACTTAGCTGATTTTACTTGGCTGGCTGTGGCCTGAAGGTTTGTAACTTCATTTTAGACTCAGCCCAAGAACTAAAATTACAAAATATAAGAAACAGCAACATTTGAATATAAGATCTAACATAGAAAGGTTGACTATCCATTAAGAAAAACCCTCTGGGTAGGTCAGTGAGTAAATATGCTATAGGGTATGATGCTCAGCCATACAGACCAGGATTGTTCCAGTAGAAACATAGGGTAGGAATTAACCATTCAAATCCTTTAAACCTGTTTGACTATTCCATTAGATCATGGTTGATATGCACATTGACTTCATTCACCTGACTTTGATTCCCTTTCCCCTAACAAACAAAAATCTGTTGATTTCATCATTAAAATGTTAAAGTTTTTTTTTACTTTCAATAATATTATAACAGTTAAGCATTATTTATATCTGTGCTATTGAATCCTTTAGTCATTTACAATACGTTATCACTCCTCAATCTTCTATATTTAAGGGATTACAAGTCAGTTTATGCAAGATTTAATCCCTGGTGTTATTCTGCTGAACCTGTGCTGTACCATCGCAATTCCAAAATATTCTTTCTTTTGCCAGTTTTGGGTGGTATTGGCAACAGGCATACATTTTACTAATGTGCCATTAATTACACTTGGTGCAATTGAAGAGCAATAATAGCCTCTCATTTTAATCGATTAAAAGTGCACAGGTAGAAGACAGTAACAGACCCTAACAGAAATGACAATGTTGCCATTACAGGAATCCTAGCCCAGAATCCGCTGAAAACTGGTGTTACACATTTTCTGAGCTCTAAGCAGACCAAAGATATCAGGCAAATTCAAAGCACTCTGATTAGTTATAGCTGGTATTGCGCATAAAGTTTATGAGTGAGTTTAACATTAAGCTTAATTGAATGATCATAAAAACAACATTTTTTAAATACTGCCAGATTTTTTGAGATAATGACAGTTGTTACGATGTAACAGGATATATTGGCATTTTAATAACGGGTATTATGTATAACATGCATTTCATGCTACTGGCAATGATACTCAGCTTGGGCCACACCCCTCTCCTTGTGTTATTCTTAAATGCCCAGTTCTGATTTAAAGCTTCAAAATGTCGCTTGGCCATTCAACCAAAAAATGTATGACAACTTTCATTATAGGATAGATTTCGCAATTTGTTATGCTTGCACAAACTCTGTGGATTTGTTCCATTTTGGTTACACAACACACTCACAGCAACAAAGCTTTTCTGGAATCTTGGGAAAACAAGAGACACTGGGGAATAAAATTGAATGGCCCTTGAAAACAGGTGCAGGGATTACAGTGCAGAATCCATGCATGCCTGTTTCTTCCAATGCAGGCAGCATGTAAACTGTAGTGCGCACCCAGCAGTCAATGTTTAGTTGTGCGTCTGCATGACTCAGAGGGATGTCCAAGTTCGGGTGAGGCTGGAACCATTTAAATTTAGCCTGAGTTACTAAAGTCAACCTGCATCTTATAAAGAGGAAGCTGGCTATAGCAGCTATGGGAAGTGGCTAGGGAAGAATATCTCAGAGTAAGTGCTGTGAGTAGAGGCACAACACTCAGACAGTATGCCCCAATACTCTGTGCTGCAGCAGTGGAGGCCTTTTTGCAGGTGGTCAGTTGGAGAAACAATGTGTACCCACATAAAAACAGGAGGCTCTCCACATAGACGTTGCAAAGACAGTGCAGCATATTGTACAGTCCATGCCAACAATGCAGTTCCAAGGACCTGAAAGAAGTGTTTAATAACCTTACAGGGGTGGTCAAGACAAGTCAATGCGTCTCCAATTATCCTATACTTACAACTTAACCATTGGCATCACACACTGCTCAATTCACTCCCTTGAACCCCTGATCTACCTCTCTATGAAAGATTTCTGTCACATTTTAGCTTACATACTAAGTGCTGCTACAGGCCTCATGCCCACATATCCCAGTTTACACATACTGCCTGCTATTAAACCGCATCACTGAAGCACGTTGCGCCACACTCACTGCCACAATTCCCTCTTTTTACCAAATTACAGTGGTGTATGTTTTCAGGCAGCCCTTAGCTGTGGTGGATAGGCATGGCTATATGTCCTTACCCTAGCAGAGGTTTCAGTGGAGTACTATGACTGTGGATGTGACCATGTGGACATGAAACCATCGAAGATAATAGAATGCTCCTTCTCACATCCCATTACTCCATCCCATTATCTCACCCGATTATCAGTTGCAAATGGTGTAAACAGGGTCTCATATTTTTCCAATGCTGGAGCCTGGAAACAAAAACAGAAATTGCCGGCAAAACTCAGCAAGTCTGGCAGCATCTGTGGCAAGAAAGTACAGTTAACGTTTCGAGTTCAGTGACAGTTCTGATGAAGAGTCATCAGACTCGAAAATGCTTTCTTCCCAAAGATGCCTAGACCTGCTAAGTTCCACCAGCAATTTCTGTTTTTGTCTCAATCTTTCCTGCTTGTCCCCACAACCCCATCTTTATTTCTCTGTTCTTTCAAACAAGAACTGTAAGCTGGCTTCAGGAGGTTCAGAAGAAAGAAAGGGAACAGGAAGGATAAATGAATAAATTATAAATAAAAGCAATAAATGATGAAGAAACATGGTCACTTGGGCTCACATTCCTAACCACTAGCCCTTATACTGACATTGCATGTACTTCAGAAGATAGCTTAGAGAAAGGGATCAGCACATGGCAAAATAGTGGGCATGAGTGACCTGTAGCTGAGGAAAGGGTAGAGCAGATACCAGCTTAAAAGCGGGCAAAGTCACTCATAGTTTCTGTAACAGTCAGTTAGAGCTGTTTATCCTCCTTTGTGTCACTTCTGCTCATTCTCTCTGTCATTGGAAGATAAGTGGAGGAGAAATGACAGTGCCTAAGGTTGAGAACAAGTGGCTTGAGTAAAACTTTTAAAGTCAAAGCCCATACTTTTCCCACAGGCTACACCACACTTCATCAGTTTCAGCCAGAAGTACATTTCTATTACGTTAACAGCAGCCAATAGAAATCTATCAGCAAACAACTTCAGCTAGATATTCCCAGGGCTGCAAAAACCACTTACACAAAATGAAGTGTGTGAAAATGTACTGATGTCATTTCAGAGCTATAAAGACCATACAGTGTCAAATAGATAACCAAATGTCATTTCCATTGCATTTGTTCAGACCAGACATATTATCTGGAAGGTATTTACCCAGATCTTCCAATTGGAAGATGGTTGTTGCAGCAACAAACACTGAAAAATGCACTATGCACCCCTTGGATGTCCTAGTGTGTTGACTACCTGGGAATTTTAAACTTCTGATCTGTAATTACCCTACATCTGAAACTTTCCAAAAAGGAATAGAAGTTTCAGACTTCAGATGATTCTGACTCACTTTTCTGCATAGATACCCACAAAAGGTTAGTGGGATTAAAACTAGATTTAAGTCTTGGCTAATGAATAAGACTGACCTGCTGCCTGATTCACCATGGGCAGCCTTGACACACCCAGCCAATAACCCACGCTCCCAAAAACCCTTGATCCAACATAAAACACCTTCCCCCAATCTGACATCTCCGATACCATCCCTAACTCAACATTGTCTCGACTTGACCGGACCCAGTCCTCCATGACTCATCACCCTCCCGAGCTGACCCACTCCACCCTCATCTGACCTGACAGCCCCTTACCTAATCCCGGCCCCAGGCATCCCACCTCTCCAGCCCAATCTGACCTGAATCCCTCAAGCCCAAGTTACCCCTGGCCCTCCTGACCCATTTGCTACCCTAATCCCTCACCCATTTACCTGCCACCCTATCCTATACACACTTGCTCCTCATCCACCTACTTATCACTATACTCCCCCTCGTTCTTACCTTGTACCTTATGTTCTCTCCATAGCTTGTCAAACAAGCTTTAGAATCTTTTTAAATCTGGAATACAGCAATTACAGCAAGGCTTGACCATCAATGCTGACCCTGCGCTGTGCTAAGAATCCCAGATCAGTGATATTCTGCAGTTCCCTGGAGTCCTCAATCACACACCCTGATGTGAAATGCAGAACTCTGAGGGAGGACAGGAACAAAGTAGCAATCTGCCACTGATTGCCACTTCTCAGAAGATCCAGCTCAAGATTTTCTAATTTGCCCAGAGGATTATCAGTTTTTCCACTGTGTGAAAGTTTTGTTTTTGATTATAATGCATCCTTTGTCAAGAGGGAAATAAGCCAGATAGTTTCCAGTGAAAAGAAATACACACAATGAAATATTGTAGCTTGACATTGTGGTTTCAAACGATTTCATTTTTTTTATGGACTGTTGGCTCGGTTTAACAACCATTTTATAAAACAGATCATATTTCTCCTACTATGCAGTTCTTCCTCTTCCACTGTTCCATACAATTTTTTGGCAGTTAAGTCATCACCAATGTTACATTATTGTATGATTTTCTATTATATGACAAGTTGAATTGCATTAAGTATAAAAAATGCAGTAACTAAAATAAATGGAAAGTTCTTTTCCCTATTCATTCCATGACATGCTTCAAATTTGCCTAGAAATCCAGGCAAGTGAAAATAGCCACTGGAAAACAGTTTGCAGGCCCTTTATATAAGCAAAGTCTGAATGTATTTTGAGTAAAGTATACTTTGAATCCTTCTAATTGTCTAAAAAGTCCAACATTTTCCATGATATCTGAAGAGCTTCTGGGTGGGATACAAAAAAAGCTTTATCTCTCTGTTTCTCCGTGAAACCTTTCCTGCCTTTATTTATTTTCCTGAAGCCAGTTTGGCAAATGCTCTTTTCACTTTGTACTTATTCCTTCTCCAACAACACAACTTTACACAATCATCCTTTTCCCTTTGCCTTCACATGTTGAATTCAAGGCTCTTTTGGTTTTCTATTCCAACCTGTTTTACTTTACAACGATCACAAAATGTTAAATTCATGATCTCTCTCAGACTTGCCTTCCTTCTTTTAAGTAACATTTAAGCTACTCTTGGATAGGCACATGGATGATAGTAAAATGTAGGCTATGCAGGTTAGTTTGATCTTGGAGTAGGATAATAGGTCGGCACAACATCATGGGCCGGAGGGCCTGTACTGTGCTATACTGGTCTTTGTTCAATGTTCTATAATTGGACTTTTAAATCTTAATCCCCATCCACTCACACAATTTGATTTGCCATCTTCTCCTTTATTCCCTTCATTCATGGTGAAGTCTATCATTATGACCTACTTGTTTAATGCTGTTTCTTAATGAATCAAACTTTGAAAGTTACACTGCAGAGACTCAGTATGGAGAACCATTTCCTACTGTTTACCTGTATTCTTTGCTACATAGCTAATCTGTTTGTAAGAAAAAAAGGATGACTTACTTTATAAATGCACCTTTTATGACCACTGAGAAATGCTTTCCAGCCTATGAAAAGTACTTTTAGTGCTACTGCAATGTAAGAAATGATGCAGCCAATCGATACATAGCAAGTTCCCACAAGTAACAATGAGATAATGACGACATAATCTGTTTTTCTGATGTTAACTAAAGGATAAAATTGCCCAAAGTAGCATAAATAACTGCCATAACTTAAAAATAACATGGTGGAGTCTTATAAGCTCATTCAAGAGATAGACATCACTTCAGTTTAGGAGCTGATCTGAAACACAGCAC
Organism: Rhincodon typus; assembly: GCF_021869965.1. Classification (NCBI taxonomy): domain Eukaryota; kingdom Metazoa; phylum Chordata; class Chondrichthyes; order Orectolobiformes; family Rhincodontidae; genus Rhincodon; species Rhincodon typus. The sequence goes on from NC_063346.1 coordinate 42,331,149, forward strand.
CTCCAACAGTGCTACAGTCCTTCAGTCTGCATCTATTGTGCCCAAATTGAACCCAGAACTCAGAGACAAGAGTGTGATAGTGTGAGTTGCCACAGTCTTACCAGATCATAGGACTGCTCTCTCATTAGAGAGAGATGACTGGCAGTGATTTGACCTGAGGGTCACCATACCTCAGGCAAGGGGAGAGTTGAGAAGGAGGGTCCTTCATGGTAACCTCAGCTGGTGATGGGAACTGAACCCACTCTGTTAGCATTATACTGCTTCGCCAGCCAACTGAGCTAAACCGAATCCCAGAGACAAGAATGCTACCAACTGAGCCATGGCTAACTCTATAATGGATAGACCATAACGGACTTTGGAAATACAGAAAAGCTAGATCTGCATAGATAAGCCCATCAAAAGTGATTTACACAAAATACAGGTTGAATAGCTGGTTTTCACTTCCAATGAACCAGCATCACTGCAGCACTCATTGCATCGTATTGCAATGAGATCCCATGATGCCCTGCAGCCATAGCACATTGTGGGATGATTGTCATCTCATGATGTCAAGGAAGATGCATTTCTGAAGAATCCAAATGACCAGGTCTGGATCCTCTAACTTCCTGGTCAAAAGATCACAGTGGGGTGTTGGGAGTGGAGGGATGGGGGTAAATGGAAGTTCTCTCCTGCCAAGGCAAGATTACATTGGTTGTGCTGAGACCTGACTGAAAGGGACTTGAATATAATATACAGGAAGGTGTAGTGAAATGCTTTAAGGACCCCAAGCATTGTGCAATGTCCCCATGCACGCCTTTTCTTATCTGTTCGTGGGATCACCAGCTGAGCCAGTATTTATTGCCTATCTCTAATTACCCTGGAGAAGGTGTAGGTGAATTGATTACTTGAAATGTTCAGTCCTGAGGTGTAGGGACACTCAAAAGTTATTTTTAGAAAAGAATTTCCAGCTTCTTGATCTAGTGACAATGACAGAATGGTGATATAGTTCAAGTCAGGATTGTCATCCCCCATGGGGGTAGTGCACTGGAAATCAAGCTCTGCTGTTCCTGGAGTTGTCGCAAAGTTAAAGATTTTACTGAAGTATGTGAAGGTTTGCTAATTTACCTGTTCATTTAGATCCAAGTGAACAGGAAACACGAATCTGGTTCCTGTTTTTAACAACAATTATTATTCATTATGAATAAATATATTCTCGTTACAGGTAAAATATTGGAAATCATTGAAATATAACTACACCATAACTGCCTTATAAAATATCCCTACACAACATACAGAGAGAGACAGATTGACAGAAAAACAGGGAAAGCAAACTAAGCTTTGTTGAGCATAATATTGCTTTGCAAGTGCTTTTTGATGCTAGTTTTGATAACCCCTTCATGAGTAGACTGATAGGGCAATAACTGTGTTGAACTTGTCCTGTTTTTACAGCATTTGACATACCTGAACAAGTTTTCACAATGTCAGTAAATGCCAGTGTTATAGCTGTACTGGAACAACTTGTCCAGGGACATGGCTCGTTGTGGAGCACAAGCCTTCAGTACTATTGCCAGAATGTTGTCAGTGCTCAAAGCCTTTGCTGTGTCCAATGTCTTCAGCTGTTTCTTGATATCACGTAGAATGAATAAGATTGGTTTAAGACTAGCATGTGTGATGCTGGGTACTCAGGAGGAGTCACCTGGCACTTCTGGCTGATGATGGATGCAAACGTGTTTGGCTACCACTTTGTTGAAGGTGTGGATATTTGTGGAGCCTTCACCTTTGATTATTTAATCATCCATTACCATTCATGACTCTATGTGACAGGACAACAGAGCTTAGATCTGCTCCACTGCTTGTAGGATCACTTAGCCCTGTCATTTCATGCTGCTTTTGGTCTCTGGTGTGCAAGTAGTCCTGTGTCATAGTTGCACTGGAGTTGGTCCTGAATTGCCATCCTTCACTGTTCATTGAACAAGAGATGATCTCCCCACCTGATGGTAATGGTAGACTGGGGGTTATGCTGAGCCATGAGTTTACAGCTTGATACAGTTCTGATGTCACACAGTGCCTTATGGATCCACAGCTTTGAGTTGCTGGATCTGTTCAAAAATTTTCCCACTTAGCCTGGTGGTATTGCCCCACAACATGACAGAAAGTCCCTCTGTCTGCACTGGCACAGTTAGACTGAGCAATGCTTCTATGAATGTAAAGTTTCAGTGAGTAAATGATGCCTCATACAGTTGCACAGAAGATTTTTTCAAGTTTTTGTGCACTAGATACACATTCCTTTTTGAGGGTCAGGGGCACTGACTTACACTGTTACCTTGATTGAAGTCACCTTGGCGAGATGGGAGGGCTTGTGTTGTTAATTTTGGGGAAGACAATCTCCTGCCTTTCCTGAATGGGCTGGAGCAGAACCTGTAGCGAGACATTACTGAACCATGTGATGTGACGTGACACCATGATGTGATATGGTATGCTATATGGATGATCTGCCACTATCAAGCTGTGACACACATGTTAGCTGCCATATGGATCAAACATAAATTATGCAGTATTGAAGAGTCCAATGAACGTTCATTACAGCACATGGTATTTATACATGTTTGTTACAATCACAGGCACTTGTGTGTCTGGGCTCAAAATAAATTATTCAATTGCACTGCTGCATGTTTCCCTCAGTGCGTGTAAGAGAACAGAACCCAATAAGATGGAGACAACAAACTTTATACTATTAGTTTACATGCCATGATATGGTGATGAATGTCTTGTCTAGCTGTTGGAATGACACTGCCTTCTTTTCTTGGAGGAGTTGATCTAGTGTTGTCATGTTCTAATCTTGATGAGAGCACCCAATTGGTTAAATCTAAGGAGGCTATGTAAAAACTGATTGTGCCAGAACCACTTGTGTATCTGTTTGAAGTATGATTTTCTGGGGTTTATAAAGGATGGGTTTTGTAGAAATCATTTGAAGTCACAATATTGCTGATTATCCAGTAATTCACAACAAGAATTTCATCGGCTTATCACATCACCTCTTGTAAGTGCAATACACATTTGAATTATCCAGTAATTTGAATTAACAGGAGTATTCTGAATTAAATAAATTCCAACAACAAAGAACAGTAAACAGCAATTGACTGTTCTGTATATTAAACAGATGTGAATTGCCCTTTGCCCAAAATAAAACATATCATTCATTTAATTTCAATATCGTGAAGTTATCTGATTTATCTATAGTCATAATGGACAAATTATGCCACAGCTGAGCCTAGCCAAGAGCTCCTACATATTCATATGAGCCACCATTAAAATAGCTGAGAGGAGAACATATGAGCTTGTGATGCATTTGTACAATAACATGGCTAAAAATAAATTCCAGGCTATAATTCTTCAGTTTGATTGTGAGATATCACATGTTGAGATTGCTGACCATATAATTTACATAGCTTTGTTTTTAATTGCCAGGGGAAAGAATAGATGGGATAAAGTTATTGCAAGGTCACATGAAATGTTAAAGTTTAGATTCTAAATCTGTCTTTGTTCCTTGGCAGGCAAAGTGCCTTGAGTGATAATCTGGATACAAAATTAAATTTCTTTATGAATCTGCAATGAGCTAGAAATGTCTGTTCCTACTACAGTAAAGGATTGTAAATTTTGGAGAATAGAGCACATTTCATCTTTTAACATCCAGAATAGGTCCTAAGGGAATTAAAGGATACAGGGATAGTGCAGGTTGATGGAACTGAGGTAGAAGATGAGCCATGATCTGAGTGAATGGAGTAGTAATTTTGGGGCCAAGTAGCTACCTCCTGCTCTTAATTCTTTCTTCTTACTTAACACTAAAGTTAACGACAAAAAAATGAGGCACTGCCTCTATTTTATTAGCTCACATCTGAATCCTAGACTCAAAAAAAATGTCAAAATGCCAATATTCTGAAAATCAGTACAGAATTAAGGACAATTAAATTCTTAACTTCTGTGATGTGACTGGTAGCATGCTTGCGTCCATCAGGAAAAAAGATTTCAATTTATTTATGAGGTTCATTATGAGCTATTTGCAAAGGAATGTCAGTGTTCATTTTTCATGATCTACAATACCTTATTCTGGTGAAATTTTAATTCAGTGAAATTGTAATGAGTCAAGTTTGGATAATCTGAAACTCCGGTTGTGGAGAATTTGTTAGCCACACCAGCCAGCAGAATAAGAAATCCAATCGGTGGATGTGACAGAGTGAAGTTCCAGAATGGCAATTGTGGATTGGCCGACCTCTTGCATATTTGATTGGGCCACACTAGGACATGAAATCATGGGCAAGTCATAATTCTGTGAAAGGGTGTTTAAACCCTTCAAATACGGCTATAATCTATGAGAAAGTGAAAAGTGATGTGAACTGGAGACAGTGTGAAGTTGAAACAGCAAGAGGAAAACTGCCACACAACAAAGATCCTTGAAGTCCCCTGGAGGAGAATGAGTTTCTTGAGTATGCTGGGGATGGTTTGCTAGAGTAGTATGGTGATGAACCAACAAGAAAAAAAAAATGCTATTTTAAATCTACTACTGCAGAAAGAAAAAAGGGCAAATTCACAACCTTATTGTAAAAGAACCTTTAGGGATGAGTGACCACAATGTGTTAAAATTTTGCATTATGTTTGAAAATGAGGGAGTTCATTCTAAAGCAGGGGTGCTAAACTCGACAGCAAGATATTATGAAAGCTGAGGTGGATATGGAAAGTATATTAAAAGACATGACTGTATATAGACAATGGATATTTATAAATAAGAACTTTATATGGCTTATAACGATGACACATTCTTTCAAGGTGCAAAAGCTCAAAAAAAAAATCAGTCAATTATGACTAACAAATGAAGTTCAGAATTGTGTAAGATTAAAGGAAAAGACCTAAAAAGTTGCAAGAGTAGCAGTAATTCTGAGGATTGGTAGATTTATAAAAAACAGGAAAGGAGAACAAAGAAACTGATAAGCAAAAGGAGAATAGAATGTAAAAGTCAAAAAAAAGTTTCTATCGGTGTGTAAAAAAAAAAAAAAATGTTTGGCTAAAATGAATGTGACTCCATTACAGGCACAGACAAAAGAATTTGTAATGGGGAACAGAAAAGCAGCAGAGATGCTAAATGATTACTTTAGTTCTGGGAGAACTCCTCAGTGAAAACAGACCCAGAGATCTAAATGGCTCGGGAGAATGAGGAGTTGAACAAAATCAGCATTAGTGACAAGATTTTACTGGAGATATTAATGGGGCTGAAAGTTGCTATATCACCAAGACATAACATTCTTCATTGCATAATGGTGAAGGAGATGGCAACAGCAATGGTTTATGCATTGGTGATTATCTTGCAAAAGTCTATAAATTCTGGAATAATTCCTGTAGATTGGAGGGTAGCAAATATCACTCCCCTGTTTAAGAAAGGAATGAGAGAGAACACAAAGGCTGACAGACCTGTTAGCCTTAAATCAGTAGTAGAGAAAATGCTAGAACATAAAGAATGGATTAAATAGACAGCTGGTTGGTAGTGATCTAATTGAGCGTAGTCAGTATGGATATACAAAAAGAAATCATGTTTGATGAACCTCTTAGAGTTTTTAGAAATATGTTACTGAGAATATTGATAAAGGTGAGCCACTGGACACAGTATACTAACATTTTCACAAAGCTTTTAATAATGTCCCCCACTGGAGGCTGGTTAGAAAAATTAAAGCACATGGGACAGGAGGTAATATACTGGCAATGATTATTGACTGACTAAAAGATAGAGGGGTGGGAATAAATGGGTCATTCTCAAGCTGACAATTTGTCACTAGTAGGGTATTGCAAAGATCAGTAGTTGAGCCCCACCTGTTCATAATATCAATCAATGGTGGCCAATTGTAATATTTCCAAACCTGCAGATAATACAAAGATAAGTGGGAATGTATGTTTTGAACAGGATGTAAAGTGGCTTCCGAAGGATTTGGACAGGCTTAGTGAATGAGCAAGAACATGACAGATGGAAAATAATGCAGAATAATGTGATGTTATCCATTTTGGTTGGAGAAACAGATGTGCAGCATTTGTCTTAAAATGACAAAGATGTTGGAAAGTGTCGATGTACAAAGAGACCTAGGTGACCTTGTTGATAAGTCACTCAAGGCTAAAATGCAGCTGCAGCAAGCAATTAGGAAGACTAATGGAATGTTAGCCTTTATTGCAAGAGGATTTGAGTACAGGAGTAGTGAAATCTTGCTTCAATTTTCTAGGAGCTTGGTTAGACCACACCTGGAGTACTTTGTGCAGTTTTGGGCTCCTTATCTCAGGAAAGGTATTACTGCCAAAGACGGAGTGCAACAAAGCTTCACCAGATTTGCTCTTCAGATGAGAGAACTGTGCTATGAAGAAAGAGTGGACAAACTGGACCTGTATTCCTCAGAGCTTTGAAGATTAAGAAGTAATCCCACTGAAACTTACAAAATATTTAAAGGGATAGACAGGGTAGATGCAGGTAAGAGTCTCCCCTGGTTTGGGAGTGTAAATTCAGGGAACCCAGTTTAGAAATAAGAGGGATGTCACTTAGGTCCAAGCTGAGGATAAATGGTTTTAGTCAGAGGTTATGAAACTTTGGAGTTCTCAACCATAGGGGATTGTTAAAGCTTGATCTTTGAGTATGTCTGAGGTAGAGATTGATAGATTTCTGTTTAGCAATGGGTACAGGGCTATGGGGATGGGGTGGATAAAATGCATTGGAGTGTTTGGTAAGCCATGATTAAACTGAATGGCAAACTGATGGGTTGAATGGCTTATTCCCATTCTTCTGTTCCTATGATCCACTATTGGTTTGTCAACCATTCTGAGGCCCAAGGCTAATTTCTTTGAAGAGTTTGGAAAGCAGGTATTCTCTCCAGAGGTGGAAGAGGATGAGAATGGCTACTTAGCCTGACAGCGAAGAAGCTCTGCTAATGTGATTCAAGGCAACTCGAGTAGAGAATGTTCCCATCTCCAGCCCAATCCTGCCAGAAAGGGAAGTCTTTTTTTGTAATTTCAAAAATATACTTTATTCATAAAATATACACACAGCCACTAAAGCAGTTCAGTTCTTTTCATAAGGAGAGCAAACATTGGAGTTTGACTTTCCCGACAGTTCCAACAAACAAACCCAAGGCATTTCTTTTTTAAACAAGACAATATTTACATGTATTTGAGGCACCAGGAGGTTCAATAATGGAACAGACACCCATTGTTCTTTGGCAGAAAGACCTTAGATGGTTGTCTTTCACTCTCTACCTTGGCAACAACTGCCCTAAGCTTTAGTGTGTCCCTCAGCACATAGTCCTGGACCTTGGAAAATTGGTTAGTCTGCAAGGTTGAGGTCAACTCCTTGTTCTGGAAAACCAATATGTTTCAGGCAGACCAAAGAGCATCTTCTATCGAGTCGATGGTCCTCCGGGTGCAGTCGATGTTTGTCTCAGTGTGTGTCCTGGGGAACAGACAATAGAGCACAGAGTCCTGCATCAAGCACTGGTCAGAACGAAACTCAACAAAAGCCACAGCAACCCTCTGCAGACTTTCTCTACAAGGCCACATTCCAGCAGGAGATGTGTGACAGTCCACCAACCTCCCCCCAGAGCTGTTTCGAGGGCAGCGTGCAGTGGCGCAGAGAGTTTGAGCATACACAACAGATCTCACAGGTCAAGCGATGTCTTGGTGCTTGTTGTAAAGTTCTGGTGATGAGGCATTCTGTCAAATGGGTTTGACTGTCTGCTCAGGGGACAACCTAACAGGATCCACCTTCTGCTTTTCCCACAGGGTCTTGAGGATGCTATGTGATGACCACTTCCTGTTTGACTTGTGGTCAAAGGTACTTTTCTTTGCAAACTGTCACAAGGACACAAGGAGCTCACCTGCAGCTATGAATGGTTGGACCAATTCAAGGCAAGGAACAGCATTGCTTTCTATTAGGTGATTATGGAGCAATTACAGCAGCAATGACTGATGATTAGCTACAAGATGATCTTATCCATGTCCTGAATGGGTGCCACAATTGACAACAAGTTCCACCACACTGGTTTCAAAGGCGCTAACAGCTGCTCAACACACTGAAAATGAGGAGGAGCAAGGTCAGGGCAACCAACTTGATGATGAAACTTTTATCACTTGCTCATAACAAGCCAGCAGTGAAATCTCAGATTAGGCTGCCAAGGAAACTGACAATGAGGTGGATAACATAGTACACTACACAATGGGGCTGACTTTCACCCGAAAAACCCAAGGATGCTGAAGAAAAGTCTTCCACTCACTGCCTGTTTCCCCAGGTGAAGCTGCAAAGGCAATGAAATACTCCAGGATTTTGCACTGCAGCATAAAAATACTGGGAACTTGTTTGACTGCATTGACAACATGGCAGACTACATCAGTTTTGCCTGACGACAGCAGACTAAGCAGAAAAATATTGTTGAATTTTTCTAGAACTCTCTTCGAAATGAAAAATAAAGACACTTTTCATGAACATACGGTGCACTTGTAATGAATTGGACACTTCATCAGCTATCACAAATTACCACTTAATATAAATTTGTAGGCCTACTCCCTATTATTTGATTTATTGTGATTTTACTGCACCAAATATTAAAAACTATCTTGATCAGAGTTGGATATTTGTAGTTAACTATTTTGTACAAAATTGATGTCACAAGTTCTGAAAATCCCCAGTGAAATTTGTAACCGGGTAATACTGAACTGTATTTCACCTTTTCAAAGTTCTGACGAAGGGTCACTAGACTCAAAATGTTAAGACCTTAAGACCATAAGATATCGGAGCGGAATTAGGCCATTCAGCCCATCGAGTTTGTTCCACCATTCAATCTTGGCAGATATGTTTCTCAATCCCATTCTCTTGCCTTCTCACCATAACCCTTGATCCCCTTGCAAATCAAGACCTGGTCTATCTCTGTCTTAAACACACTCCCAATGACTTGACCTCCACAGCACTCTGCGGCAATGAGTTCCACAGATTCACCGCCCTTTGGCTGAAGAACTTCCACCTTATCTCAGTTCTATAGGGTTGTCCCTTCACTCTGAGGCTTGGGCCCTAGTCTCTTCTACTAGTGAAATCATCCACTCTATCCAGGCCTCTCAGTAATTCACAAGTTTCAATCAGATCCCCCTCATCCTTCTAAACTTCATCAAATACAGACCCAGAGTCCTCAACTGCTCCTCAAATGACAAGCCCTTTGTCCCCAGGATCATTCTTGTTAAACCTCCTCTGGACCTCCTCCAATGCCAGCCCATCCTGCCTTAGACAGAGGACCCAAAATGGCTCACAACATTCCAAATACAGTCTGACCACAGCCTAGTACTGCTGAGGCTGTATATCTCTGCAGTTGTATTCTAGTCCTCTTGAAACGAATGATAACACTGCATTTACCATCTTAACTGACAGCTGAACCTGCATGTTAAATTTAAGAGAATCCTGAACTAGGAGTCCCAAGTCTCTTTGTGCTTCAGATTTCTGAAGCTTTTCCCCACTTAGAAAATAGACTATGCCTCTATTCTTCCTACCAAAGTGCCTAACCTCACATTTTCCTGCATTGTATTCCATCTACCACTCCTTTGTGCGTTCTTCTAGCCTGTCCAAGTCCTTCTGCAACCTCCTTGTTTCCTCCACACTACCAGTCCTGCTGCTTATCTTTGTGTTATCTGCAAACTTATCAACAATGCCCCACTTTGTTCCTTAATCCAAATTATTAATGTATAACATGAATAGTTGTCCCAACACTGACCTCTGTGGAACTCCACTAGTCACCAAATGCTTTTCTGAAAAAGACCCCTTTATCTGACTCTCTTTCTTCTGCCAGTCAGACAATCTTTTCTCCATGCCAGTACCTTGCCCCTATCACCATGGGCTCTTATCTTAGTTAGCAGTCTTTTATGCAGCACCTTGTCAAAGGCTTTCTGGAAATCCAAATAGATCACGTCCTCTGGCTCTCCTTTGTCTAATCTACTCATTACTTCCTCAAAGAAGTCTAACAGAATTGTTAGTCATGACCTCCTCTTGACAAAGCCGTGTGAACTTAGCCCTATTTTACCATGCACTTTCAAGTACTCAATAATTTCAACTTTAATAATGGACTCTAAAAGCTTACCAATGACCAAGGCTAACCAGCCCATAGTTTTGTAACTTCTGCCTCCCTTCCATCTTAAACAGATGTGTTACATCAGTCATTTTCCAGTCTTCTGTCACCCTCCATGACTCCAATGATTCCTGAAGGATTACCAACAAATACCTCTACAATCTCCTCAGCTATCTCCTTTAGAACTCTGGGGTGTAGTCCATCTAGTCTGGGTGATTTATCCACCTTCAGCCCTTTCAGCTTCCCCAGCACCTTCTCCTTAGTGATTCACTAAGGGTCACTCACCTCTGACCCTTGAAGTTCCAGTATGCTGCTGGTGTCTTCCACTGTGAAAACCAATGCAAAGTATCTATTCAGAGATAGTAGGAACTGCAGATGCTGGAGAATCCGAGACAACAAGGTGCAGGGCTGGATGAACACAGCAGGCCAAGCAGCATCATAGGAGCAGAGAGGCTGACGTTTCGGGCCTAGACCCTTCATCAGAAAAGGGGGAGGGGAAGGGGGTTTTGAAATAAATAGGGAGAGAGTGGGAGGCGGATAGAAGAAGGATAGAGGAGAGGATAGGTGGAGAGGAAACAAACAGGTCGAAGAGGCGGGGATGGAGCCAGGAAAGGTGAGTGTAGGTAGGGAGTTAGGAAGGGGATAGGTCAGTCCAGGGAGGACGGACAGGTCAAGGGGGCGGGATGAGGTTGGTCGGTAGGAGATGGAGGTGCGGCTTGAGGTGGGAGGAGGGGATAGGTGGGAGGAAGAACAGGTTAGGGAGGCAGGGAC